>NW_017280255.1:2782787-2931670 GCF_001594065.2 Cyphomyrmex costatus
TATATATATATATATATATATATATAGTATAATGGTCTTGAATATAAAAACTGATTACGAATACTTTAGTGACAAAGATGGACGAGAACGACGACAAAATGTTATCAAATTCTCATTGAAGGCAAACAGACGTGATGTAAAAATTACTATGAAGGATACTCCATAACTTTCCATTTTTGCTTTTAATATATTCTTTAATGAGTTCGGAATCGATTTTTGAATAAAGAAATATTGAAGTGCCAAAAGCTTACGCTATTACCGATATTGGATTTAATTAAAAGAGAGATGTAATGTCTTGTTTCAGTTTTTATGCTTAATCAGTTTTAATTTAAACGTAAATTACGATATGCGCAGGAATATTCTTGCAAGTCTGGAAAACAATATTCGTAAAAGCTAGCGCGATCAATCTTTCTGTATTATCTGAGCTGATCTCGTTTTTCTGAACTTTACGTAGTCTAATCATTCGTATAACAACACAGTCAGCTGTTGTTATGAAATGCGCGATCAATTGTCGCGTATCGTGTGAACAAACAAGTGTGTCACTGAGTTCTTGAAAATATAGCCAATATAAATAAAATCTAACAGAGAATATCAAATATTAAATCTTCCATTTACTACAAAATTTATATACATATAATTTTATCTTCTGAAATTTTGTTATATATACATATATATACTTTTTTATAATTAAATATTTATTTGGGATATATGTAAATATACATATAGCCAAGGTATATAAATATACGCACACAAGTATATGTATATAAATGTAGATATTTTTGTGGAAAAAAGATATAAGTCACTTGTAAGATAGATATAAAAAGATATTCAAGAATATTTCGCAGTTTGAAAAGAAGATGCTTGTATTTTAAGTATTTAAATCACTAGACGAAAGTTATTCTCTCCCTTTCTTTACAATATTTCAATGTGTAATTCGAGTATTTCTGTACGATTTTTGCGATGCAATGTGATTTCTGTAAAAAAAAAGAGACTATACTTAATTTAAGTTTTTAACTAAAAAGTCAGATATCCGCTACAACGAAATAATTATACGTATAGATACTTAAAATTCTTCTAACGTTTTATATTATAATATTACAATCTTTCTTTAATAGAGCTCATATATAATTTATTATTTTTTACATGAAAATTATATTTTTTTTTTCATTATCAACTGCAACGAACTAAGTATAACATATTATCAATCGTTTTAAATAATCATGATATTATCATAACTCGTTAATTCTCCGAGGAATATTTAGTTGCTAGTTATCTTACGAAATGTAAAGTTGAATCAAGTATTTGCACGTGAAACATGAATTCCAACGTCGTTCCAACAAACCCGATGTTCATATAGTTATAATAGTAAAGAGCTTTCTTTACACGAAGTTATGCGAATTTATATCCAAATTCAAGATAGAACTCTATTTACAACATTGTATGCACGTAATACGAAAAATATTATAAAAAAAAAAAATATAATATAAATATAACAAAATAAACAATATATATAGAATTCTATCACAAACTCTGACGTAAATTCTAATAACTCGTCTAAGTGAGAGTTTAAATAAGTTTAACTCAGAGATTTTACTTCGATATTACAATACAAGTTAAATACAGCAATGCTAACAGAAATTGTATAGTAAAGTATGCAGGAAAATTATAAATTGTTGGAATTTTGTGGTAAGAACGTAGAATAACAAGGAATGGAATTTTAGTGACAATTTGTGATTTCTTACATATATTCAGATAATAAAATACATTACATCGCGTGCGTATCTAGTATTATAAAATCAAATATAACGGACACGTTGGTGAGTAATGACGAGGGTCGATATCGTCGTCCCTCTAATTGAAAGAGGATCCGCATCACGCCATAATCTGCCCTCTGACATTTTGTTCGCAAAATCGTGTCCGATGTCAGTGATCTGACACCACTTTACCAGTAACTAAAGATTTCCAACGTTGTTATCTATTTACGAATCTTAGTTTACCATTCTAGAGGAATGTACTACGATGCTCCAACAGATGAGAATGCTATTTGATACTTTCCAAAACTATTTCACATTATTCCGCTCCCGTATTTACGGATTAATTTAGTTCTCTATTAATTTAGCCACAGTAATTCGAATAAGAATAGTAATTTCAGTCATTCAAACGAATTATATAACTTATTATATATTCGAAATTTGGAGAATGTTCAAATTTATTATTCTTTTTCTTTGTATTTAGATCACGGTATAAGTTTTGTCACGATCTCGTTAATATTATCGACTAAGCACATGTTACTCTTAGGTAGTATTATAGCGAAACTGATTTTAGTTTGAGATAAGAAAGCGATCGATATCCGCGCAAACCGCAACGCTTGCGATTTAAACACAGTTCACGTACTTTAACTCAAGAGCATCATTAATCCTTTTCGAAAGATTGGTATAGATGACAGTGTCCACACGATACGGTGCAAATATCGGATTTGTACTTGACGTAATTTCGTTTCACGAGGGGCAAACAGCTGTAGCAAATATTTAATCTTTTACTTAATCCCTTCATTTAATCTCGCGATGAATTATTGTTATAATAGAAATAGAGATACTGTTATTGCCTGCGAAAGTTTCAAGTTTCAGATTAATAAAACTTTTCGCGATGCAAATATAATAACACATCACTTTTGTAGCGCTTAATATCGCAAATGAAAATTGCACATAATGAATATAATATCGTAATGAAAATAATAAACAAATAAATTAAAGAAGACTCTCGAGAATTTCAAATAACAAGAATACTCAGGCTAATGAGAGCTGTTCAGCGGTTATTGGTGCGATCATATATAAGATATGTTAGAGTATGAATATTATATATCACGTAAGTAGTTCCCTCCCCCCATTGCGCGCCGAACATCCGTCGAACTTAAAACGCAAATCTATTAACTCTCATTAGCCTGATTATTCTTGTTACTTAAAAATAATAAAGCTCATTATGGAAAGACACAAATTGTCATTTGTTTGTGAAAAATTAATATACCTAATGATTTCATTAATCATGTAAATAGTCGTTTTTAATGTCACAAATTTTCATCAGAAAAAATAAAAATGATCGCGATTGAGGAAATTCTCTATTAACTTTCTCCGAACAACTTTTTCAAAGTTTCTCTTTCCAAGAGTTTTAACATCCTATATATAATAAACAAAAAACTAAATTAAATTAAACCTAAATATGTAAAATACATGAAAACTTAACAGTTAAATGAAAAATTTATATGCTAAAGTTATCTAATTTTATTGTATAATATAGAACTTAAAAATATATTAAAAATTTGCAAAATAGAGAGAAAATAGAGGATAAAAAGAACTTATTATAGATTTAATAATAATTTTTTATATTGTAATAATTTTTTGGATTAATTATTTTTCCATATTTTAGCACTATCTTGTATCTAGTAGTGATACAGTTAAAATAATCCAACATCATCTGAGTGAACCGTACCAGAAAAGAGTCAGACGTTATAGCCAGTTTCTTTACTTTCCCGAAGAAGGTTTTATCATTAGTAAAGTTTTCCTCGAGGGGTGACCAACCAGTTAACGTAGTTGACCGTGAAACTCTCGCGAAACTCGATCCAAGGTTCCGTTGACAAAACCGAAATGCCTTTCCCTCTTGGAAAAAAATCCCTCGCGCCGATCTAATTCGTTGAAAAATGTTTAACGAGGCGAAGTAACTTCATATTCTTACGATTTACTACCGACTCGTAAGAAAATTAAGAGCGACATTTCTATGCAAGCGGCGCATTTAGGATTTAAGTACACTTTTGGAATTCCGACCTTCATGAGGAGAGTAGTCCATCTAATAGCCGACTCGAACTACTTGTTCGTCCGAGCACGTAGATGCGATTCAAGGACGGGTCGTTGCCCCAAATTCGACACACGTAGATGAGCTTAATTATTGAAGACATACCAGTGTTTCCGCCAAAATGATGAGAGCAAATGATAAATTTGAAAAAGATGTGTCCTTTTATACAATATCAATTTCTTTTCATTTAGAGTTTTATTCGCTGCTTCTGCAGAACGGTAATAAGAGAATGATTTATGTTATAAATATTATATTCATATTTGATACAATTTAAACAAATTTAATTAGTGTTTAGTAGAAATATGAATAATTATATTTATAATTACATAGAAAATTTCAAAGTTCATTCAATCTACCAGAATGAATTTACCAGCTAAAGAGGATCTTATACATATAATTATTTCTTAATGGCAATTATTCCTTATTGTATTGATTTATTCATATGAGCCTATTAACTATATTATATTATTTTTCATATAATTATATATTTATATTTTTTAATAATTGCCTGATTTGAAATGTCGAAAATTTTTACATCGGAACTGTTATCCGTTTTACGTTTTAAACGACAGACGGCGTTTGCTAGCATATTTTATTTTATATCGATTAGCTATAGATATTTAACATTACAAAATGCGTGATATCTCAACAAAATTACCTTTTTTAAAAAAGGAAAAAAAGGCGCCAAGTGTGCAAAAATGAAATGAAAAAATGAAATGAAACAAAAATGAAATGAAATCTTTTTAGATTGCGCCAAATTGTGGAAGGAATATATTTTCTTGCCATATATATAACATATACTTTATTTCAAAAAGTAAAAGTACAAAAAACTTGGCGCTGCTAGACCTCAAAATATATAATAATAAGATGGGTTATTAAATAATTCCGAATATGAGAAATAATGAAAAGATTTAAGAAAGAAAATGCAATATTAAGATGCTATTGGATTAGGTATATGTATACATTCACTTATTATATTTTGCACTACTTGGGAGCACTACTTGGGAGCACTAAATCGATAAATAAGAATTTGAATATATACGGGTGTATCTGAATTATCGAACTTGGAGTATATCATGAGATACAGAACAAGAATCCAAGTAAAAAAGCCCTGCGTCATTTTTTGATACGAACTTTCAGTTCGTTATACGATTTTAAAGTTAGCAAATTAGCGATCGAGTATAGAAAGATAGGGACGTAGCAAGGCGGAGAAGTACGTCCCTTCCTTTTATACTCGGTCGCTAATTTGCTAACTTTAACATCGTATAACGAACTGAAAGTTCGTATCAAAAAATTCGTATCAAAAAATAACTCAGGACCTTTTTACTTAGATTCTTGTCCTGTATCTCATGGTATACTCCAAGTTCGATAATTCAGATACACTCGTATATAAAGTAATTATAAAAGTAACTATTTAATTAGTTATTAGTTACTCAAAAAATGTAATTAAGTTAAGTTATACTTACAGATGGAAAAAAATAACGAAGTTACGTTACAGTTACTGAAAAGAAGTAATTCTAACTGTAACTTCGTTACAAGTAACGAGTTACTTTCCATCCCTGATTGTATATTATAGATTTTTTCCTTATTAATATTAAAAACTTATTAATATTAAAAAATATGGATTTACACAATTTTCTGAAAAAAGTAAATAGAAGCTAAATAAATATTAAACAGAACAAACAACTTATAATAGTATTTCTTAAGGTGCGTCTAGACTATCGAGCCGAAACACGAGCCGAACCTCGAGCCGAGCTGAGCCGCGAGCCTCGAGTCGAGCCGCGAGCCGAAGCCGTGCCTCGAACCGAAATTATCGAGCTGAACTTCGGAGTCGAAATCGAGTCGAGCTCTAACCAAATTTCACAAGCGTCGCAAGCTATCCGTATTTCTTTTTTTTTTTTTTCAATAATTTCAGTTCATCAGCTCGAGGCACGGCTCGGCTCGGCTCGCGGCTCGGCTCGGCTCGAGGTTCGGCTCGCGTTTCGGCTCGATAGTCTAGACGCATCTTAAAAAATAAAGATTTTAATTAATATAAACCTTTTTTTTTTTATATGAGAGTTTCCGACGGATTTGCATGTTCAAAGTTTTGTAAAGTTAAGAAAAAAAATATATATTAAATCATTTTAACAAAATCTATAAAAATATGTTTAATAAAAAGTATGTTTCATAATATTCATATAAAACAATATTTTACAACAATTTATTATATAAAATAATATTTTACAACAATTTTTTCGCCACTGCAGCACTGGGATAAAAAAATAGCCTAGCAAAGTTGTGTGTGCAAAGCTTATAAAATCCTCTGAATTTGCTCGGAGCAGTTTTTTAAATTCGTAGAAAAGGGACGATGGGTAGTAAAATTTTATCTGCCTATTCAATGGATTATTACGATTTTCGACACGAATTATAACGAAATAATTTATAGAACAATATATATATGTGAACACAGGTATAACGAATTACTATAAACGCGGTTTTCACATTACGAAAATGATTAGACTCTTCGTCGTCAAGTACTGTTGACCACTTAATCGATAAATATCAACATGTTTCTGCGAATACAGATAAATATGTTCCTACTGATAAATACAATATAACGTAGCATTGTACCATTCCCGACTACAAATCCGTGGGAGACTCTCGCCTACTGCCGAAAATAGGAAACTAATTTGATCTGAGAATGCAAGCGATTTCGGAAGCGATTCCGTCGTCTTTCGCATAAATTACCCGGAAATAATCTATGTAATTCGCCTACGTATTTCCAGCGAAACAATGTGAGATAAGAGGTGTGTTACTCCCCGCGAATAGTTTATGTAAAGTTGCCACGCGTACCAACATAATGACACAATTTCAGCATGACGAAACGTGGACACGTGGAACGACAACAGGCATTTTCCGACCCTACCCACAAATACCATATCCGTGGGGTGTGATGTTCCAAAACAGTGATAAATTATACGCGGATAAAATATGACTTATACAAGACTGGTTTCGTCTGCTGTATAACAGAGTCCAGTAAAAACCAAATACTCGCAAATAGTTTCTTCTAGAACTTAAAGATATGAAAAAACGTTAAGGAAAAATTTTTTATGCTGCAGAATAAATTTGTCTTACTTAGTGTCAATTACAAGATGTAAAGATGAAAATATATCTTGTAATATATCCCTTCGTGTATCAACGGGGATCGCTTTCGACCCAAGCAAAAGTGATTTTTCCTTAGGTATCTCCATTTTTTAATAACAAATTATATTAAAAAATAACTTTTTTCCTAAATATTACAGTCGGGACTTCAAGTTGAAGGTTGAAAGAACCTCCATGAATTTTTTCAGATTTTTTAAAGCATTTTAAGTGCTTCAACAAACGTCAGGACGCAAACGACCCCATCGGTACGGCGAAGGTGCCGAAAATACGTCGGTACGCGAAGGGATATTATACATAATAATATACGAGTATATTCTTCTCTTAAAAAAAAAAAAAAATTACACGGAATCCGAGATGTTTTGCATATAATACATATAAATGGTTTGTCAAAATTTTGCATTGCCATTTTTTTAATCAAATTTAGCATATTGACTTTCGCACCACGGACGGTGGGAAAAACTGGGTCACAATGTTTCGCTGGAAAACTGCGTCAAGAAGGGTATTAATTCTTGTGCCACCGTTGTCTCTTGTCTCACGAGACGTTTATTGCTCTCGTCGTTGCTGCGTCGCTGTAAAATGCGACATGAAGTCGTTACATTTTTGTTATACTGGATTAAAACGACCAGATGCATTTACGCCGGTAGCTCTCAATCTGTAAAACTATGACAAGAAATGACACTGTGCTATTCGCTACTTGAGATCTTTAGCTTCATTGTGCAGAATGGACGTAATATAACGTAACTTTATCGTATTCTCAACCAAGTCTATTAACTTGCGTTGTAAACTTTCGTGGCGTCCACAAAATTGCAAAACGTATAAGTGATGTACTTACGAGGTGTTTATACTCAGCTCATACCCAGAAAGATCGAAAAATTTCCAAGAAAATAAGAAATGATGAAAACAGATAGTTAAAATTAATATTCAGTAGTAAACTTAACTATCTCTTCCTATAAATTTTTGCGCCAGTATGCTAGGAGTTACTTTTTACTTAGAAAAGAATTGTAATTATAGTAAAAAAAACAAGTATAATAAGAAATACAAACTGGAAGAATCTTATTTCACTAAAAAAAATTTTATTTTAAGACTAAAACATTATTTTTATTGTAATAAACAATTAATAAAAATTGTAATCATTAAGCACAACAATTCAGATATTATTTATACAATATCGTGCTTTGTTTTACTTGAATAATATGTTCTCTTTTCAAAGAGATGATTTTTCTCTTGCTAATGGCAAATATTATAATGCTAACGGGAAATGATATAAAGAAACATTCATCACCAAAAGTCCAAAATTTAAAGGATCTCTAATCTATCACTTTCAGCGGTAACGAACAAGTAATTTATGTGTCATTAAAGACTTCTGAAATACAAATAAGTAGCGTTAAATCCGTTCGATCAATTAAACTTTCTCTAAAAATAGACAAAGTGCAAAAACTTTGAATCGTACGCAATGGCGCGGCGTGCCGATAGCGTACGTTGTTCCAAGCGCTTCCCGCGGATAGAGTGCTCGAGGGAGCTTGGGCGAAGAAAAACTGCTTGCTTCTCCGTCTTTAAACTTTATTTGAATTCTCACTTGCGGGCGAACGCGATTACAATGCGCAAAACTGAACACGAATGTCGGGATCACGACGGTAGTCAGAGAGCCTCGTGCCGCGTGCGATCGACAGGACGGAAAGTGCAAAAATTTTTACAACAACTAAAATCGATATCGGGTAAAGCTTTAAGTATATTCCACCTTTAAATGTATTTCACTT
This sequence comes from Cyphomyrmex costatus, assembly GCF_001594065.2. Taxonomy (NCBI): domain Eukaryota; kingdom Metazoa; phylum Arthropoda; class Insecta; order Hymenoptera; family Formicidae; genus Cyphomyrmex; species Cyphomyrmex costatus. The sequence goes on from NW_017280255.1 coordinate 2,791,532, forward strand.
AAGCAATGTGATCAAATCATTTAAAATTGGGCCGGGATTGAACGTGTTAATCAGATATATTCTTTCATACTTCACCACACGTTACGTACTCTCTTTATGTAACTTTGGTGCATTACTTTTTTGGTCGCTACTTTTTTGGATGTGACAGTAAACTGTTCTAATATTATTTGTTTGTCGTAATAAAATTTCTTCGTAATAAAATATTATGTAGCATTGGGATTTTCACTCTTTGAATCTAGGATGCTCGCTTGTTCGAGAAACTCGATTTTTCTGTATCTCTTTGTGAAAAGTTTGATTTCGTGAGAATGTTCATCTCCGTTGCTTTTCAGTTTTAGTTGCTTCCAATTTCCTTCGTACGTGTATTTTATGAGATTCTGTCGGAACGACAAATGCCAACTGGCTAACGTAGTGCACGTAAATACGCGCGCATATATAGCCGGACATACTAAAGAAAGGAATACTGAGAGCTTTACAAGAGAGAGAGAGATATTCGCAAGAGTGAGGAAAGCCGTTCGAATACTTGTGCGCGATTTCCACCTCCGGTCGAGTTACGGACGGGAAGGTAAAACGAAACACTGCAAACTCGAAAAATGCTAGAACTGGTGCATTTTCACGGCGGAGAAATTTTTTGATAGTAACACACCGCAATTGTTGAGAATTCCACCCACGTTTAGTCGTATGTTTGTGCGCTTTACGCTGATGCAGTGGTAAACCATGCTTACTCCAAACAGATAGAACGACTTACATAACGACCGCTACACGAAAAGTTATCGTTTTAGCCTCGCTGATGCGCGAATCGAAACAAAACAGGAGATGCGTCGAAAGAAAATTGTTATAGATATCCTTCATCTGTTTATATACAAGTCTGATTCGTATAGATAGAGTAAGTGAAAATTTCGATCAGAAGCTCGATTGAGTACCCCTTTGAGTAAATATTTCACATTTGTGTAAAGTTCACTTTAGAAGGTTTGTAAATTATAGCAGAGAGAGAATTCTATTTATAATTCGAGATGCGACTACGATATAAGATGTGTTTCAGGGGAATTGAAATGCTCACACATAATATATATAAATAAATGGCATTATAAATCAAATTTGCTAAATTTCGACATGAATCTGTAGTTTTAATATAACTCGGGATTATAGAAATTGAGACAAAATTAGTTCTTAACAAATAGGAAATAGAATATACTGGCTTAATTTATTTTTATCCTTCTAATACGAATTGTGATTGTAATGTATTTCCTCTTTGCCTTAATTACTTTTTGTCTTAATAAATTAATTATTGTGTACGTTCTATTAAATACCTCTTTTCTCAATAATATAATACATTTTTCAAAAAGAAAGATTCTGAGATTCTTATTTTAGCACTCACAGTCCGTTATATCAGGTCTTCATTACAATATAAAAACATCCCTGTCCTTTATATCGTCGATCGTCGGCTCGTCGCTGGGGAAATACAACGAAGAGGTAGAAGTAAATAAAAAGTTCCACAGAGAATCTCGTGTCACGAGATATTTTAGCGTCAACGACAACTATAACAGTATACGCCATGATTCAGGCTGAGAACAAGTTTCCAAATGTAAAGCGAACGGGAAGAAGTTTGGTAACTCCAATATAAATCGGCCTCCACAAATCCGGAAAGGGCACGTCATAGGTCAAAAGTTTCGCAAAACTGAGGATTGGATCTTGTCGAGAGACTTCCATATATTAAAACTCAAAGCACTCTCTCAATAGCTCACCCACACACACCTTGTCTTGTTTAAAAGCAGACTGCAAGTTAAACTTCGAACAGTTCGAACGTAAAGTCCTCAACAGCGATATTAAATCGTTATTTTATAGCACGCGAAATGAAACGGTTTACGTAATATTCCATCATATGGCACTGCAACACTTCGATGACTTGTTTTGTAGATGTATTGAACCATGCTCGATTTCGGTCACATCCTGTAAATATCGTAGATTGGATAAAAAAAATACGCAAGATAACGTCCGTTTGCGAGAATTGACATTTATCACAGAACGTTTTAACGGGAAAAATAAATCACTTGTGTGTGTATATATATAAAATAATAATCGTATTCTAGAAGATACGTAATTAATTTAGAAACTTATTAACAGATTTGAAATATGTATACGTAATATAATGGATTTTATTTTCGCTTAAATTGATATAAAATTGTGAATTTCGAAATAGTGAATTAAATTTCCAACGTTATTATTAACGTTATTATTTCAAGATCTTTATACCGATTTATTGTCTTTTATTTAAATACCATAATTTCATGCCAATAATTGTTTGAAGCTTCGGAGAAACAGATGGAAATTTGCGGACCATCTTGAAAAATATTTTATTAGTTTGTAATTATTCATGTTTTTATTATTTAAATTAAAGTTTTTGTTACATTACTGGCTCTTTGCCCTTCTTTTGTCTACATTGTTTTATACTTACAGAGCCTTATCATTATTTATTATTTTTATTAGTTTGTTTCTTTTTATTAAAAAATGGAAATTTTTAGCATGTGTAAAACATACTTGTCTCTCTCTTATTAATTAATCTAAATAATATAAATAAAATTTTTAAGTATTATTTTTTTCTCTCATTATGGAAATATTCATGATAGAAGTAATGTTCATCTATTACAAAAAAATTTATAGTTTACAATAATCATACACCTATTTAAGGATATATGTATATGTATTGATTTTGAAACAGTGTACCATAGTATACCGATAAACATAATTTTATGAGTTGATTTATTAAAAGTAATACAGCAATTCCTTCTTTTTGTAATTTTCATCCAATAATATAATAAACTAATTTTGATGATGCGTAGAAAGGTTACACAACGACATAATAATAATCCGCATCAACTGAATATGAATATTGTACGACCAGAAATGTCAAATTAGAATACACCTACAGTCATAAGCTATACTCTCGAATATTGAATCGATCGAATACTGAGCGATAGCTACACGATATCGAGATATTCCAACGACCAAGTTGTTATTATACTGATTAGATTGTCCAAGATATATGATTACATAGAATGTTTTTTAATTTATACAATGGGCATGACGATACAAACAAATATATTTTAATAAAAGTATTTTAATAAAACAAATGTATTTTAATAAAAATACAAACAAATGTATTTTAATAATCGTATAATCTAATTATACGATTCTAATTATACGAGACTAGACATATTCATATGATATCTTATTTGCAATACCTGAATCAAAGGAAAATATAAATAGAAAGCATATGTGGAAATTACAGTAATTCAGCCGGAAAAATACATTTGCTGAAGTGTACAGTCTGTGAGTAACTCTAATTAACTCTTGCTTCAGATTCAAGCTATCATTTTAGAGAGAGAGAGAGAGAGAGAGAGAGAGAGAGAGCTGCCAATCTACTATGTTTTAACATTACTCTGGCAACTAAATTTTAAATTAAAAATTTCATAAAATAACACAAATGAGCAAAGAATCTACATCCTGTCAAAGCTTATTATCTAATAATTCGCTTTGACAGGATATTTTTATGTAAATTTACAAATTCTAGTTCAATTAAATAGCACACCGATTATTTGACGGTCTTCAAACACAGTTCTAAACTGAAGCTGGAGTACGTAATATCTTATATAATAATTAATTGAGCTATATGAAATGTTTAGTAATACTACAAATTAAATTGACAAGTAATTTAATTTGATGTTAATGAGCATCTCAATTGGCGCGTAGTTTGCTTGGAAACTGTAAAATTCACAAAAAAAATATTATGAGACACTAAAACTTGCTTTGACCGGATATGATCTTCTCTCATTTGTGTTAAACATTTTCGGTTGATTGCCACTTAATATTGCTCATAAAATAACTTTATGTTCAATTTTCTTCGATATTCTATAGATAACAACGTAAAAACTGATGTCTTGTATATCAAAAAAAAGTGGAATTGTCACATCAGATCGTGATAATCGATTATCGTTGGACCAGATGCTTCTTCATATGCCAAACGCGTATAAAGAACGTAGGTTTCATGCGACGCATCACTTTTCTGTCAATTCACATCGATGCAACGCTGTAACTCGAACCATTCGATCTGTTCCAACAAATTCCTATTATCGAATAGGACAGCAAAGCTGAGGGAGATGCAGAAACTTCGTAATGAAGCCTGTCTGAATATTATTGAAGTTGTTACTAAAGGATTTGTAGATGTCTTTTGAATATAAGGAGATTACAAAGAACGATGAATTTTTTATTAGCAGAATTGCATTGAACAATAAGCGTCTGATAGAAATGTCATCCTTAATAAATCCAGAATAATGAGATTGACAATGACTTCTACAAAATGAACTTACACTTTTACTGGATTTGCGAAATGTTAATAAGCTCTTTTTAAGGAGTCAAATCAAATTATTTTTAAAATGTAAAGTTGTGTAGAGAAAAGCATCTTATTTTTCGATGAAAACTGTTATTAAGAGGAGATTTTTGATCTTCTTATATAACAAACTTTATTCTACTCCGTAATTCCTGAAATTTTTTAAAAGTATCTATTTAAAAAAATATATCTTCTTCTTTTTCTAAATTTTAATTACCTGATTATAAAATTTAATATCTTCGAATAATTTTCATTTCCACACATATTCATTTATACCTTAAAAATTTGTCCGTGTTAATAACTTTTCATTTGCACAAATTTATACCAAATTTCATTTTACAAATTTCATGTGGGTATTATAGTACGTTTCGTAAATCAGTCAAAAATGCATTGCGTTAACGAAACTTTCCTTCAATGCACAATTATAAATACGAGTTTAATTATCAGTGAAAAAAAAGAAAACTCTAACAATACTATTCGCCAAAACTCGGTTTTACTGTTGCTCGAAAAAGCTGGTAATGAAACCAATTCCCTGGAACGCATCGGATGGGTGAAATGTGTGAATTGCGCGGCAGATCCGTTTCTCTACGTTAAAATACAGCTCGTTCCAGCTGTCAACGTCGATCAATTATCAAATCAATGTAACAAATGTTGTATCGACGCGGTTTCGTCCATGATGGAAATCATCATAATCTCGTTAATTAGATCCCTTGACTAAAATCGATGATTACGTAAGCGTAAACACGCTACTTGCGGATTACATCGCGTAATAGGAAAATCGAAGTATTCCTGTTTGCAATTCGACATCCATTCTGTTCTGTGGTTGAAAAAAACAAATTTTCACAATAACAGTACAATATGTATATATTGCATTATTTATCTGCTCGTGTTTTCAAAAGTTACAAGGGTAGAATTCTTTACCTAAATTCTTGCTATGTACTTCTTTATATTAATGTTTTAGGAGATGTTACTCATATTAATTAATAAATCGATATATATGTTATTTTCGTTTATTCATTAACGTTAAATTTCATTCACAACTGTCTTTCAATTTACTTTCCTTTTTTGAGGTTATTTTAATCAATAACACAATAATTGTGTGCTTGTTAGCGAATAAACTCTTACTATACTATCCATCGTTATATGCAAACGTAAACCATGTTGTTATAATAATGATTCTGTATTAATCATTTTCGCAACGTTATTATGCCGAATGCGTCAATCTGAATTAAAATTAAACAGTTCATTGCGTCTCGAACACGGCACAGTGTTCTCTCCCGTTGGCTTATGCGCTTCATTTTTATTCCGTAATCGCAGCGGAGCATCCAAATTATTCACCCAATGCTAAACTCAACACAAGTAACCCTTGATATTTTCAATAATACAAGCTGACATTTCATTTGCAAATGTTTTGCGCAGTAACGTTTTGCAAACGTTTCGTAGTTCGACGGAAAATAGTATTATTTTAACCTAACATTTCGAATTCTCAATCTGTATAAAATATATTTGATTTCTAATATCAAATAATATTGTACATACAAAATAACCAATTGCTGTATATAATTAATAATTTTACTCCTTTATAATATATGTGGCTGAAGATATGGCTAACAATAAGTAAAATAGAAACGTTTTATACTTCGTACTTTATTGAAAGATATTAATTAAAAATTTTGTATTTATTTGATGTTCAATAATAATTTTAAATTTTTACCTAATCATTTGTTTATATGTTGATCTTTCTACTACCACTATTATATTATAATATAATAATTTTATATTATATTTCTTGTTCAAACAATATTAAATAATAAAATATATAGAGAATATTGCGTGTCGAACTCAAATTATTTCAGTATAATTTCAAGAATATAAATATAAATTTTCTATATGTATAAGAATTCCGCAAATTCTATGTAAACAGAATGTGACGATGTTTATGTTGCAGTTTAACATTTTACAATCTTTGTGCTTATTTTTAAAAAAAGTAGAATGACGTTTTAGAATTTCTGTACTTTTGCTGTTCATAGATACGATTCCTTTAAGCATTCACTTAGTTTGATTTTGCTCTTTCATTTCCGTTCAGTTTTTTTGCAAAAAAGAACAATCAAGTACTAGTGTTTCGTGAGAAGCAGACGTGATTGATCGATCGGTTTTTTAAAAGCAGCGTCCCATTCGCCAATGGAACAAAATCTACGAAAACTGTCCTGACAAATTTTAAATCAACGTGATGTTTTTCGTGCCCCATTCCTATCGGTTATTTCTATCTATTGCCCACTGAATCAGAATGCAGTTAAAAAATTAATTTGACAAACAGTGTGTATGTGGTTAATCGAACTCGGACAGAGCTAAAAATAACAGAGAAAAGCGAAACAATTTATACTTCACAAGAGTGATAGCAAATATAAAAAAAATAGATAGGATGAAAAAACATAAATATATTAGGTAATGGATTAATACATTAAAAATTAAAAATATAATATAGTGTGAATGTAATTAATCTCTTATTAGATTAAATTTTAAGTGATTCAAGTTATATTATATAACTTATTGAAATAACGTGCCATATATTTTATATCTTTCTCAAGTGGACATTTTCGCAAATGCTATAGAAGATAATGTTAAGTTTACGCATGTAAGATATTCGGTCGTTCTGTACTTTGCTAAATGAAAAATACAAGGGGATAATTCTCGCTAATTCATTCCTATTATTCAAACATACGTATGTGTGTGGTTTACATAAGAGAATAGTAAAAGTTTTTCTGATGTACGAGAGTGGTTCTACTGGTTTATTTTACTTCGCATTGTTTCTCTTGCTGTTCTTTTTCTTATAGGCACATTTCCGCTGTCTCACTGACTTCCCATTTCGTTTCAGCATGAAAAGGTATTTTCTTCACGTGCTAAAGTTCTCTCCCTTTTTTCGAAATTTCTACGAAAATTCTTTATACTAAACAAGTTAATGTAAAAACAACTTACTGATTTTATGTTATCAAAAACATACAAAATATATATTCTTTTATATAAATAAATGCTTCCAATAAATTTTAAAACACTTGCCTTTTTAACTCATTGGATGATTAATTGTATCTCTAAAGTTAATTTAATAATTATTATGGAATTCGAAAACAAATTGGAGAGAATAAAGAGCAATAAGAGTTTAGGCTCTTTTAGAGCGTTATTCGAATAAATGGTTTTTGTCACTTATATTAGTAGTATTTTTAATTGCGCGACGTCTTCTGCGTCCGACTCCTATTGTCCTTTATTCTCTCCCATTTGTTTTTTAATTGTAAGGAGTCTAAATTGATTTTATTATTATAAGCTTTATTATGGAATTCTTACATGATTATTGGTTAAAAATTAGAGTTTAAAATGTATAATTTTAAATTCTTGTGTGTGTTCGTAATAATCATTGTTTTGTTCTTTGTAACGTACAGTATATGTTTTATTATTTTACCTGTTATATAAGTGTATGAGAAATGTATATGATATCTCTAATTTTCTGTATCCATATATATTTCATATATTTACAGATTAGTAATAAATAAAATGTAAAATGATAGAACTCATGTTGCAAATGCTCTGTAACATTTGCTCCATGTATAAGTTTATAATGCGCTCATTTCCTTTCAACTGTTTTGAACATGTTTTTCTGATTCTCGGTTGAAAACCTGCGAATGAAACTCGAGCGTTATTATGCTGTAATTTCACTTTAACTGGCGCATTGCGCTGAACGAGAGGCAATTCATGCTTCTTTTTATGCAAAATTAAGTATCGTGATTTAGCGAGTCAAGAAACGTATAGTTTGCTGCAATGTGTAGCACGAAAAAAAACGTAATGAAAAAAATTGTAAATAATTTTTCAAATTCTATTTTGAGATTATCATTTGTAATTATACAAGTAAACAGTTTTTAGACCTTTTGTTGTTTTGTTTTTAAGGCCGGTATTCATAGTCAGTTCTTATATTCAAGGACCGTCTTAAGTTCAGTCTTGAGGAGTTACGAACCAATCAGAGGGCCGCTTTAGCATCTTAAGACATTACTTAAGACATTCTTGAAATAAGAACCGACTATAAATACCGGCCTAAGTCATCGATGACTTTTGCTAGAGATATTTATTGATATTATCGCCCGTTTTTATTTTTGCTGCGAAATATCAAATAGAAAAAGTATCTATAAATTTAACATTTAATCAATTAAATATTTAATTATTTATAAAATAACTATTTTTAATATCAGTAGTAGGTAAAATGACTATTTTAAATATCACTAATAGGTAATATTTTATATACTTTTTTTTGACTCTCTGCAATTAAAGGTATCATATCATGTTATGAATTTGCTGCTTACAATTTTGTATTTGACTCTATGATATAACGCTTTCTGCGTCGGTAACATTCGCGCTGAACTTTCCATTCAGATTACTTGATATTTTGGACATAAAAAGTACAATAATTTTTCATATCATACGGTGAATGTACATAATTATAATATGCAATATTAATATATTAGACCTTCTTTACAATAACTTTTATAATTCTTTTAACAATAATAAAATATCATAATTCTTTTAACTATTATGTTATTTAACAAATATAATAAATGCAAATAAAAATACCGTGAGTATGGAAAAAATATCGAATATGAATATATTGAATAATTTAAAAAGTATTTATAACAACGTATGTCGAATGAATAGCCGCAATGTATCGAATGAAATATCACATAACCAATATTTCTAAAAACAATAATATTTCATTACATTGTACAATATTATTAAATTTTTATAAACGCGCATAAGACATTACAAAAATAAAATCTTTTATTTTTTATAAACTTTGCACTTAAATTTTTTATTATAAACTTTTTATATAATATATATAATATGTTGTTAGGGATAATTTCCACAGTCGATAAGTAATTATTATAAGTTATTCCTACGCGGCGCTGCGATGATAAAAAAAAAAGAGAACTAGAGAAGTAAAGAAGTTATAGAGTTTATGTGTTAAAAAAATTTAGAAGCTCTCGTTTTCATCGTTGCATGTTGCGTTCGACAATTCATAAAGATACAGTTTTTATACTGACGATTTATACTGATTTGATTCTTTGTATCTACTGATTTACCATATATAATAAAGCTCTGTGTTCTATCCAAACAATTGTCCGTTCCTTGGACGCAATATCACTGAAAGCCTACATATGTAATAATTATATCAAAGATATATTTTAATAATGTCTATTGATATTTAAAAAACAAAGATAGGCAAATTTGTACTTCTAAACATTATTTATATACTTATTTTCTAATATACTAGACATGACACGTAGACAGCATTCATAAAAAAATAATTTTTATTATCGCTGTGCAAAGGAAAAGTAGTTTTTAATTTGAACCTTGCAACGCGGCTGTTAAGATAATGGAAGAAAATTTGGTAAGGGACGAACTTAACGGATATTCAAATTGTTAAAATGTCACCAACTCGACAGTGAATGATCGAGTTGCTCTCCTACTTGCCATCTCCATTATGATAGTTGATATTTACCCGGCGTCTGACATGTCTACCAGCTTTAGGTAACAAAATATATTTACGTACCTTTCGTTTACAGAGTCGCTTCGTCGAAATCCTTTGAGGAACATGTAGGCTGATCCAACTCCTTTGAGATGTTCGTCGTCTGCTCCAGAATGATCATCTCGCATCCGGATTCTCGCATCTCGGGATTCTGCGTTTTCGTGTTACTGGCCAACAGAGTTTCTTGCAAGGTATTACTACCATTACAGAACTTCTCGCCCCTGCGGCTCTTTTTGGTTTTAGGAGCGTTAGTGTTGGAGTTTCTTGAATAACATGGCAGGATCTGAAAATGGCATTAATTGTTTAGTTAATAGTACGAAATTTCTTTCTCTCAATAGATGATATGCATTTTTTTTAAACGTATACGATTTATTATTATTATATAAGAATATAAATTCACACGCAATTATTTAGAAACACCCGTGATCCAGCTTAGACTGCTGTGGCATTGTCTCATTCGGTTTATTATTATTATTTGTATATGATACTGACTAATTTAATATTGGCCAATTTACTGAAAAAGACAGAGCGTAGTTAATTACTTATTTGTGAAGTACTAAAAGTACCAAAACAACAATGCTTTTATATATATATATATATATAATATTTAAAATAAGTAATTTATTACTGTTTGTTTAATATTTTAACTAGTTTAAATTGTACAATAAATTATTATAGTTACCGCTCGTGTACATACTAAGTAATAAACAAAACAAATTAAGGTCAAGTATTAAAACGAGCATACTCAGATGGCTGATAATAGATTTTATTAATTATTCAAGATGTAACACCTCACGATACATTTTGGCTTGACTTAGCCTTCTTCAGACGTGAAACAACTTAAAATTTATATATGTATAAAAAATAGACTAAGCGCATGATATTAAATGGAATACAATTTAAAATTACGGATTTTACAAAGATCTCATCTTACTATTATTTTACAAAAGAAAAATTATACAGAAAAATTAAACACACTGCAATGATGTAATTCTACAGAATAAACATAAACGGTAAATTAATGTCTATATTCCAGAATCGATTCTTCGATTAACACAAATAAACAATCATAAATTAACAGTGGGAAAATTATTTTAATCTTACAATTAACATGTAGAATACCAGTCGAACGTTTTGGTCTGTGATTTAGACCATCTTCAGCGACAACGCTATAATAAACGATACTTCATATACTCCGAGTAGAATGCAAATTGTAGAAACAATTATTGTTAACTGACAGTATGTTCTTGTGCACCAAATAGAAGTGAATACATCGTTGATATGTGGAACTGTGTATTATTTCAAAATGTCGGAAATATGTCTGTGAAAAAACCGTTAACACAAAAAATCTATTAGAATCAAATTATTGTATTAATCTATTAAATATTGTCCATAAAAAATTACTAAAGAAAATTCTTTTGTACTCACCCCTGTTGGTAGACAAAAACATTATTTCACAAATTAAATCTTGTTTAATCTTCGGTTAATATCGAGAACGGGTAGAATCAAATCAGTTAAAATGTGAGAGAAAAATTCCCAGTCAGAAACAAGATCATTTGTCTATTGTCACCGGTGTGAGTTAGATCTAGTCTAACCGCCATGTCGTACAGAACAATTTTTATATATGCGTTTGATATCTTATTTTTCATTCTCATATGTTGCTGAGCTATAATACTTAATTCTAATTTTTTAATTCTGGACATGATGTACATTCATTCTGTTTCTGACTGGAAATTTCTCTCTCACATTTTAACGGATTTGATTCTACCCGTTCTCGTTAACTAGAATATAGACATCAATTTACCGTTTATTTATTTTGTAAACTTACATAATTGCAGTGCGTTTAACTTTTCTATGTAATTTTTTTTTTTGTAAAATAATAATATGAGATATTTGTGAAATCCGTAATTTTAAATCATATTCCATTTATTATTGTTTAAAAAAATATTATATCTAAGTGTGTCTGTTTTAATACTTGACCTTAATTTGTTTTGTTTATTGCTTAGTATTAAATTGACTAGTAATAGATTCCTGTAAAGGTTAAGCCAAGTTGGATCTAGACTATAATTTATATCAGTACTTATATAATATTATTATGTTATGAACGATTTATGTATGCTCATGTATTCATATTACACATATTAAATCAAATAGATTGTATATTTACAATAATTAAAATAAATAATATCTGTTAAAAATTAGCTTAGTTTTTTATTATAAATTTTATTATAAATTAGCTCAACATGTTGATCTCATCTTTTCATATATACATATATATGAGAGCGATATTTGATTTTACATGGGATTCTCTAGAAGCGATAATCCTCTTCAAGGTATAATATATACGTTTAAATTCATTTTACACCTAAACGAAATTATTAATCGATTCCGTAATTGCAGTTTATGAGAGCGCTGTTATGGGACAGTCGTTAACCACATTTTATTATTGTGAAACTTAAGGTCGGAAATTGATGAAAGGGCGATAATCAAGTTGTAGAAGATGTGGATAATTAAAAATTAATTCAATACAGATCGAGAAAAATTAATGAAACTTGACGAGCGCAAATGCTCGTAACTCGACTTTCGCGCGATACTCAAGTCTCATTAATATTAAAGCATTTTCCATGAGAAATTACGTTGCAAAATCAAATTAATTCATTAGTATTAATTCCTTTTAATTATATACTGAATGTTTGTACGAAGGTGAATGTTATAATAAGCAATAGATCGCATCAAGTGATACTATCTTTCCCGTTTCTATTTCCATAACGAAATAAATATGCATATATAGAGAAAAATAAATGGAAAGATAAATATAGGGAGAATAAGTAACAGAAACGAGCGTCATGCAAAATCCCTCGTCATATATTTTTCAATAGGATATCAAAAAACGAGTAAATCGCAAAGTATAAAACGTCTTTATCGCGTGTAAATCTTTTTCTATTTTATGAATTCGCGCGCAAGTAGCTAAAGGGAAGTCTTTTCGCGAGAAAAAAGAGCGCAGAAATTATTCTTTTACCATAAATTCTTGCCTCGGTAAATGACCATGCTCGAAACCGCCAATATACTGGCATCTTTGAATCGATTGAATACCTTTATTCAATGGAAGTCGCATTCAATAGGCATCCGACAAAACACATTTATGCGTATCTCGTTTATGTGCAACTGTCTTACTACTGCACATTAATGTCCTAAACACTTTTCATTATTTCACGAATATGTAGACCCGGAGAGAAGAAATAGCTCCGCTGCAAATTAATTTCGACGCGATAGAATTCTAGTTTCTCCTTTAACGTGTTGCAATTGAGAACATAACACATCAAATTCTTGCCCTCCTTCGACGTAAACAGTTCTGTGTCCTAATTACTTAAAATGCATCCTTGCACGCTCCAATTTAGAAATTGCATATGGGTAATTCTGAATGCATGAAACGTATGACGATGTAAAATTATATTATTTGCAATCAAAAAATATATTATGTAAAATGCACTGAAACGAATTTTATATGCAACAAAATATATATTTAACAATATTTATTTTTTCCGTAAAAGTATTGCCTAATTTTCTTGCCTAAATAAAAATTTAAAAAGCTAAAATGTTTTTAAGTAGAAATTTTAATTGCTGAGAGCTTTGCGTTTTCGAGAATTTACTTACTTCGAAAAGTCGGGAGATACAATTTTTAACGTATATTTCTGTAGCTGTACGATTTTGTGATGGTGGATTTTATTTAAGCATACAGGGTGAGTTATAAATACATATGTTTAAAAATTTTGCGTATTTCTCGATAAAAGAAAGAACAAATGTTTCTATAAACATCACAAATGCTTCATTATTAAAATAATCAACACGAATAGATTTGATATAATTATTGAATCAAATCTCACAAAAAGATTACTTCTTTCGTGTGTAGAAAATGATGGAGGACACTTAAGCATCTTTTGTAAACAACAAAAGTATCCACGTGAAACTTTTAAATGAAGTCATTATTTGACTTTAAACTGTCTATTATTTCGATAACGAATAATTTATAATCTAACGTGTATTGGATATATTTGCTTTTCCTTTGCACGAACACGCTCATAAAATTTTAAGATGTTTATGATTTACCCTATATAGAAGTATTACATATATATCTGCTTTCCGACTGCATTAAAAATGATCTGCTTGCTCGTGTATCTCGCAGATGAATGGAAAGCGAAATGGACAGAGATTTTTCCGATATAAGCTTCGCAAAATCTAGTTTAGCGTTGGCCCTCATGATACGAGATTCAATAATGGACATGAATAAATAGTGTCAAGTCATGATTTTTTTTTTTATTTAAAAGTTTGAGGTGGGTTTTTCTTTTTTATTTATAAGAGATGCTCAAAGCGTCTTTCATCATTTTTCACATGAAAGAAAAAATCTAATTTGATACTCGATTATTATTTAAAATCTATTCATACCTTTTGATCCTTGTAATATGATATTCAGGGAAATAACAGTTATAGCGACAAACTCATTGCATATACGCACCTGCTTGAATTCCTTGCGGAAGTTGTCGTTGAGCCAGGCGTAGAGGAACGGATTGTAGCAGGTGCTGCTCATGGCGATGCAGTGCGCCATGAAAAAGCTGAATCTGTAGTAGGACCAGTCGCTGGCGTACGAGTAAAAATCATCGACGATGTTGACAAAATTGAGCGGCAGCCAGGATATACCGAATACGGCAACCATGGCGATGAGCATTCGATTGGTCCGTCGTTTTCTTTCACGATCGTTTTCTTCGCGTTTTCCAGACTTAGTACCCGGTTTAGCACGGGCTTGCTCGTTCAACTTTATCGAAACACATATGTAGCAGAAGGTAATTGCCATAAATGGTACTGCAAACTGTAGTATTGACGTGAGACAGCTGAAAATCTTGCGAAATTGTTCGCTTGGCCAATTTTCCTCGCAGAAGGAGACATACGTCTCCTCTACTAGGTGTACGTACAGTCCATACGGCAAGGTCAATAATAACGCGATCATCCATATAGCCAGGATGATCGCTAAACATGTTGTCACTTTCATTCTCGGATGAAAAGGATAAAGAATCACATGGTATCTATCAGCAGCTATACTCGTTAGCGTCAGCGTGCTTACATATACACTAACGCTTTGTGCGTAAGGTACCAGGTGGCAGAGGGTCTTACCGAACACCCAACCGCCCAGAAAGGTGTACAAGGGGGTGAAGGGCACGGCCAGTATGCATAGCAGCACATCGCTGAGTGCGAGATTCGTGATGAAGAGATTGGTGACGGTGTGCATCTGACGGTTCCGAGAGACGACAAAGACCACCAGCGCATTACCGAATATACCCAGCACGAAGATAATGATGTAGAATAAACAAAACATTATTTGCACCATCAACTTCGACGTTATGTCCTCCGGCACGTAATTATAGTTGTCCTCTGACAAGTTCTCCATGATGACAGTATTATCGACGATGCCGATGTTATTTGCGTTATTCACGACGTATCTTGGAGATATAATAGGTCGAGGTGGGATAAGTCCGGAAAAGAATCTGAAAAAAGATTTCGTCGATCAGGAGAAGTAATTTCTCATGGAGCTCCTCGCCCATTAAATTTTACATTATTATAAACATAAAAGAAAAGTAAAAGTTTTTGTTGTTACATATATAAACTTGTCATCTAAAATTATTTATTTTACGATTTACTATAAGTATGTGTATTTAACTCTGTTTATAGTTTAAAAAATGATTCTTCGTTCTTATTTATTGAAACATATGATACAATAAAATGTAGCAATTATCATATCCTGTAATAATTTCTCGATGCTCTCCCGGTTAGAGAGAGAGAGAGAGAGAGAGTTTTACATGAAATTCATTAAAATATCTACCTAGCTGCTAAAATCGGTGTCCATCAATGATGTAGCACGTAACGCGATTCCATTAATCTTCGATTAATACGCATCGCGTATCTAACAAGTGGAAAACTGTTTTCGCTCAGTGTAATTTACGACCTCTCAGCCGCGCGTAGAAGTAAATCCGCTCACTCACTACAGCAGCCGTTAAAAGAATATCAGTAAAATCGTTCTTTGACAATTATTTATTATTCAACATCCAAGAAGGAAACAAAGAGAAAGAAAGAAGAAAAGACAGCGGAGCTGTGTCATCAGAATACACGCGTCTCTATTTCCGATTCTTAATGGCAAAACAATCTTGAGAGATGCTGACGCGTTCCTGTCAAGCTTTTTAAATAGCTTCTCTCTCTTCTCTCTCCTCACTTTGAAGATTCGTGACGCGCGACGTGGCCGGTATTGTCGACCACTCGAAACTTTCGGAAATGCTTGTTCGACGGCGACGACGACACTACCAAACTTTGCTGACGGTTTCGCCCACGCCGACCACGTCATAATCAGTGCTCTCCTATGTCTTGTTTTAGCGAGAGGAACGACCGTCGTTTCGTAGAGAGTTCAAAAGTTTCGTCGCGAAACATGTTAATTGCTTGACTGTCGCCACCATTCGCTTCAAATATAACGCGAACGTCCAACGAATTGATGTGCAATCGACGTTTCTATTAATATATCGACAAGCATATGATATTCACATACTACTATATCTCTAAATAATCGAAGAAATTTTTAATACAAATAACTCTTGAGTATTTCTTCGTTGTGAATTGTCGAAAAACAGCGTAACTTATACTACAATTTAGGAGTAAGAGTAATTTAGGAGTGAAATATATTACAACGACCCTTTTCAGTAGTATTTCCGCTTGTCTGCCTTGCTCTTTAATTAAACATTTACTCGTTGCCACCTTGTGAATTAATGAACCAAGCAATTTGGTGTTACCTCTAAATTCATTGTCATTTATTTACGACATTCACTACTTTCTGTTTCAATGTGAATTCTATTTGAAAAATGATCTTGTCGAGAGAGAATCGGAAATAGAGACGCGTGTATTCTGATGACACAGCTCCGCGTTTTCTTCTTTCTTTCTCTTTGTTTCCTTCTTGGATGTTGAATAATAAATAATTGTCAAAGAACGATTTTACTGATATTCTTTTAACGGCTGCTGTAGTGAGTGAGCGGATTTACTTCTACGCGCGGCTGAGAGGTCGTAAATTACACTGAGCGAAAACAGTTTTCCACTTGTTAGATACGCGATGCGTATTAATCGAAGATTAATGGAATCACGTTACGTGCTACTTCGTTGATGGACACCGACTCTCTCTCTCTCTCTAACCGGGAGAGCATCGAGAAATTATTACAGGATATGATAATTGCTACATTTTATTGTATCATATGTTTCAATAAATAAGAACGAAGAATCATTTTTTAAACTATAAACAGAGTTAAATAGACATACTTATAGTAAATCGTAAAATAAATAATTTTAGATGACAAGTTTATATATGTAACGACAAAAACTTTCACTTTTCTTTTATGTATATATACCTAATAATGTAAAATTTAACGTAACGATAAAATAATAATTTATTATTTTCAATATTCTTGCTAATAACTACTTATCGTGAAAAAGAAGAATATTCCAAAAGAGTTATACAAGAAAAAAAGAGCTCCGAAAGCATTTGGACAAATCTGTTCAAAACTCTCTTTTCTCCTCCCCCAACTTTACTTTCCACTTTTACATCTACAGCTTAGAGGTTTCAAGAGGATTAAACAAAAAAACCGGTAAATAAAGAAAGTAGAAAGAAGAGGGTGTCATGAAAAGTGATTTACCGTGAAAAATCACGTACGCCTTGTTATACGTGCGACATCGATTTCGACCACCTGTTGAAGAGTCCACGGAGTCGGAAAATCGCGGCGGTTTCTTCTCTCACACGATGAGGGACGATGATGCACCAAGGTTCGTCGAGTTAAGACAAAATAATGTTCTTAGGATCTATATCGCGATGTCGCGCGGATTTCTTGCGCAAACACGATTACGTAGAGAGATTTAGGCCGGTATTACTTAGACTGGGGCTCGCGCATCCTCGGGGGACCCGCGAAGCGAAGAAACGGACACACGCGCCCAGAAAAAATATGAAAACCAATCTCACATACACACTCACAAACGCGCACTGAGACTATCTACGCGGGTTGATCCTCTCTTGTAATTTATCGCAGTTCTGTATTCACAACACGTTCGTCGTTCTTCTCCGTGTAGCGCAGACCTCGAAGGGACGTGTTCTGAAGGACGTTTTAAGAACGTACCCAGGAAGATCTCTGGGTTAAAGTGTGGGTCCTTCGCGGTAGAATGTCTATTACACGCGAGTACGTTCGAGGATCGTCCAAAATCTAAACTAGACTATCTGAGAAAAGTGCACTTCGTCCCTGATTTTTCCGATTTCATTAGCGATATCTAAACTATAAGACTATCCGAGGAAAGCACTTCGCTTTTCGAATTCTCCGTTTTCATTAACGATCAATTTATATTATTTTCTCTTTTTGTTAACGGAACACGGAAAATCGCGTTGTGCATTTATTTGAGAAAAGTCTTTATTATGCTCGATCTCCCTGGCGGGATATTCAACGCGTGGTCCAACTGTTCGATGATTCTCGCGATTCGTCGAGGATGCTGGGACCATGACCCCGAGACGATGATCTGTCGTGCTCGCTCGACGTTCGAATACTAACGCGATCACCAGCGTCGTACCCGCTGCGTACCCCGACTGCGTACGCGCGCTGCTTCCCCGTCCGCGACTGAGAACCCGAGAAAATCGGTTTTAAGCTTGAGGGAGACCGGGGGCGGCTTCGCGCGCAGGCGTATGATCGCTTGTGTTACACCTCTCTGTAGACACGAAGATATATTTATAATGGAGTATTTGATCATGTTGATATTTACCCACGCATCGAAACCTTCAAGGGACATCCTAAAATCGTTAAACTTGTGAAGTATATATTCATAAAAATGACTTTACTTGGAATACATTTTCTTTATTAAAATTAGTGCATTTATTATTTTGTTTTCCACGAATAAAGAGGATTATTCTTCTGTTTTTCTACAACGATTTATTAATAAATTAAAGTGAATTTTAGAATTGTATCTCAATAATCTATAGTTCTAGAAAAGGTTAAGCATTTAAAAGGAACAGAAACAGTCTTACACGGAAAGAATTATATTTTAAAATTATTACCCTGAAAATATTGTAATTGTGGAAAAACATTATCTTTAAAAAGAACTTTAAAATTATTGATAATTTTACTCAAATGAAACGTTAAATTTGTGAAGTATATATTCATAAAAATGACTTTACTTGGAATACATTTTCTTTATTAAAATTAGTGCATTTATTATTTTGTTTTCCACGAATAAAGAGGATTATTCTTCTGTTTTTCTACAACGATTTATTAATAAATTAAAGTGAATTTTAGAATTGTATCTCAATAATCTATAGTTCTAGAAAAGGTTAAGCATTTAAAAGGAACAGAAACAGTCTTACACGGAAAGAATTATATTTTAAAATTATTACCCTGAAAATATTGTAATCGTGGAAAAACATTATCTTTAAAAAGAACTTTAAAATTATTGATAATTTTACTCAAATGAAACGTTAAATTTGTGAAGTATATATTCATAAAAATGACTTTACTTGGAATACATTTTCTTTATTAAAATAGTACATTTATCATTTCGTTTTCCACGAATAAAGAGGATTTTCTTCTGTTTTTTTATAACGATTTGTTAATAAATTACAGTGAATTTTAGAATTGTATCTCAATAGTCTAGTTCTAAGAAAAGGCTAAGCATTTAAAAGGAACAGAAACAGTCTTACAAGAATTTTCGTAAAATTACTCGCTTTTACATTTATTATTATTATTATTATTATGTATAACAATAATAAATATAAATAAATTTAATTTTTTTTGCTTCACTTGGAATGGAGAACCGAGATGGAAGCAAAAACTATAAAATGCAGCTTCATTAACAGCTATTAATTCAAACGAACTGCAGTAACGTGTAGAAGCTTAAAATCTCTTTCTCCATATATTTCCCGTTATTGTTTCGCTATTTTCCATTTAGTGACACAAGAAAATCAATACAAATTTCGTTTTGCTTTGCTACTCATTAAAAGCTATAATAAAGACAGAACTTCTGTCTACTGACGTCACTTGCCTGTTTCTATAACCATGTGTAGTTTAATTTTAATCTCGGTTTAACCCTTCTTTTTTTTTTTAAGAATTAAAAAGAGAATGAAAAACAAGTTGTACTAAGAATGTTCCGATCGACCTTTCCAAACGATAATAGTAATTATAAATTTCCAATCTGTTTTACGAAAAATTTTTCTAACTATTTTATAAACTGTTATAATTTTTTTTACGAGTTTTTTTAACTATTTTGAAGCGATCTTTTTGCAAAAAGTCGATCGTTAGCGAATTAATTTGGAAAGAACTTAATCTACGTTGACAGAAATGTGTGAGCATAAGTTCTAACTTTTGAAATTAGAAAAAGATAAAGAATGAGTTGAACTCGAACGAGTTGAACCGAGATTAAAATTAAATCTTACATTAGTGGAAGCAGGCCTAAATGAAAAGCAATCTCGTTAGTTCCAGTAAATTGCGGCCCAGGTAAGCCAGAAATAAAATATTCATTCAGCGTAGAATCACTTTGTTTTTGTGATTTACCACGGTCCATTTCGTGCCACGTGTAATCGAGAGCTATGTCAAGGCGGCGCGCGGCCAAAAATACTTGAGATTCTCGCAAGTCCATGAGTATTCTCTTAGAATCTAATAAAGTCGAAATGAATATATATTCTTCGCGCGGAGGTCCACCCGGTATGAATTCAGTTTCGGGGCGAGGAGAGGACAAAGAGCGCGGCAAATTTGCTGGGGAGAAGAGATATTGCCAGTTTGCATCTTATTGGGGGAAAAAATTCTTTGACTCGGATATGCTCATTTGGATGCGCATATTCCTATCGCAAGATATGTCGACTATTTCACATTCGTTTTAAGGGACAGAGAAATACGGGGTTTCACGTCCACGACGTCGATTGGAAATAAAAAGTCGATGAGAGTCGTATAGTACTCGTATTTCGTATACACCACCATCGGATTGACAATCGGGAATTCACGGCATTTACATTACGTTGCAATGCCGAGCGAGCGCTGGCTGGAAATTTACTGATCATCCGTTAGAATGCAGCACGCGGCGGAACGATAAAGCCGCGCGCTTTATCATATATTATTCAACTACTTGAACTTTGCGTCGGTAATTAAATTTGAGATAATGAGATGTATTTTTTTTAACGGAATCAATGATGCATGACCTTTTTTATTTTTCTCGTAAAGAGATAACGCTGCGATATTTTTAGAATTATTAAATTAATATTGCAAGTAAAACGTCGATAACAAAATACATATTTTCTTTCTTTAAATTAATGAATACTTTAGGTGTACGCCTACACTACTTAATGTTGGCTCTTTTATTGGCATTTCTATCTTTCCTAAATATAATTATGAAAGAAATATATTAGTATATGATATATTTTAATTACTTTTTTCACCGAAACGTTTATATGAATTTTATGTCATTCTTAATATGAATAAATTATACGTTATAATAATTTATCACGAATAAGAACCAGTGTGTGGGATTATGCTTATTTTATGAAATTATTGTTTTATTACTTTTTGTTATATTTTTTTAATATAACAATAAATATAGTGACATAATGCCCACTAGATCTCTTCAGAGAAATTCAATTTAATACTGAAAATTACTTATCTTGAGTATTAAAAGCATCGAACAATAACATTTCTAATATTCAAAATGAATCATTAATCATTACTTTCTAATATTAAATTTCTATAAGGGATGTTCTTAATCAATATGCGTCAAAAAATTATTGGCATTTATTTACAATTTACAAAAACACACGAAGAATTTTTTTACGTTTTCGGATTACTATAGATATGAAATTACATTATATATTTTATTGTGTGATAGAAATGAATCAAAGGTTTCGTGGGAAATGGAAGACATGGATGTTTTCATAAAAAAAAATAGTGCGATTATAAAATACAGTAATTTATTAATAATTAATCATTTATCGTCATCATTTAGCGTACTCATCATGATAAATTAAAACTTGCAGATATTTCATCTTTTTCACTATACACTACACGTTTTGTCACATTTGTCTCGCAGCTTATAATATACAGGTCTCGGTTTTATCTATTTTGCTATTCATATATATATATATATATTATTTATATATTTATAATTTCATTTATTTATAACAGCGTGTGGCAATTTGACAAACTCGCAGAACTCTAATTACACATGCATACGTGGCCATTCGTTCGCTCTTTCGCTTCTTCTTCCTCTCCCTCTCTCTTTTTTCGTTCTTTCTATATATCATATTTATATATATATATATGCGCATGTATACGCATCTTTCTTTGTCATAATATCATATCGCGGCTCCATATCGCGACTCCTTTTTACCTTTTACAATATATCGTGCATCATATAATTGTAAAAAGTAAAAGTCAGGTAATGCGAGGGAAAGAGATTGCGGTCGATTTTCTACACGGAATCGCAGAGAGAGCGACAGACTGTCGACGACCACCGTGATTTCCTTTCTTTAATTGATACAAGAGAAAAAAAAAGACACTCCTAATAGGATACATCCAATCGACGTACGCTCGAGTCGCGGAACATTCAGCTAAATCGCAATTGCATATTAAACTACATGGAGAACGTTGGCAGAAAAAGAAAAGCAGTAGGGACGATACATGATTAATCCTTAAATTAACATTACGCTTCTCGTCTACGGTTAATTCGTAAAGTATGTGCACTACTAATGCGTCGTGATATCTTTATTGATTGGTCATAGGGTAAGGCGATGAAGCGGATCTCGGAACGCGCGGGGACCCTTTCGGCACGACACGATTTGATTTACGGCAATATTCTTCAGATGCTATTTACATTGTATAATATAATAAGTATAATCGCGCGTGGGTCACCGCCGACCGCGAGCCATTCCGAACATTCGCCGTTGCGCCTTTCATCTTGCTTGAAAATCCTAAAACGACACGACGTTAACGGCACACATTTGTCGCTTATGAGGAATAGAACAAAACCGTCTCGAATTCGAGAAGGATCACAGATTTGTTTTCTGCGCGCGCGAGAGAGAGACTATTCCAGTTTTTTTTTTTTTTACGAGATGAGAGGAGATACTTCGAGCTCAATAAATAATAGTGACACTATCATCTGGTATATGTTAGTCCCTAGCACATTAATTTCTCTATAAAAAATTCGGTACGAAGGCACGAAACGTCTGGGAAAATGTAATCGTGACGACGATTTTTTTTTCGTACGGTTCTTTTGTATCACCCGGTGCGCTTCGTTATTGCGGGCGTCGTGTTGGCTTAATGATTATCAACTTATTTTACAGTTTGATTATTATAACTTAAGATCAACGAAGAAAAAAGAGCAATATGTAAATAATTGTATTTGCTAATCTGCATACACATAACGCCTAGCGTTACGTCCACGTATCATCACTCGTGAAATAAATAACAATCACTTCCATGCATACACATAATTACAATAAACACTCTGCTCTTCCGCACATTTAACGCTAATCCTGACCCGGTCGTTACGCAATTTCCTAATACTAAATCCAATATTGGACACGATCGGATATTCAGCGTCAAAGTCACAATGAAACTAGTAGCAGCTTTGTATGCAAACACACGTGTATACACTCCGTGTATATGCTACACGTTATATATTTGCGGAATATTCCAAGCGTTCTGTGATCATCAGAGAGTTTAGGATAGCTATATATACTTTCAATGTTAGTGACTGAAAAACAGAGTGTATAGTAGCGCCAAATACAGCCGTCGTGTAGTCGGAGGAGTTTATCAAGGAGCAAGTAGTTACAAGTAGCTTTAAGATTCAGTATTCTCAAAGACTCTACTAGACATTAAAGAATCTGAAGACATCCTGCTCTTCTATAGACTCGAAATCTCTGTATTCTTACTCTATATCAAATTATCTTCTCTGTGTGACGCATGAAAATTCTTTGTCTATTAAAGGAAATTACGATTGAGTCTATTCTACGATATACACAGCATTTGAAAAGGATGAGAAGCGAGAAGAGGAACATAATGTCGTTCTGCCACAGCGGTCATCTGTGGAGATTTAAATGGTGAGAGTTAGGAGGTAAAATATTATATTGTATAAAACGTGACTAAATGTGATCCTGCTAAAATTATGTGACGGACGTTCATAGTAAAGTACAAAAGAAGCCAAGTGTCACAGTATTGTGTTTCATTTGTACTATATAGAGACATTAGAGACACAGAGCAGCGGAAGTGCCTGCAATGTATACGAAATATTATTTTCATTATAAGAGATACTATTATTATGGAGCTTACAAAATCTGGCGGAGTCTACCACGTAGGCAAAGTACTCCCCTCCCCGAGTACTTTTGGTAATTTCCGCCGGGAACGAGTGGTCGAAGACTCGGGACCACTCTGCTTTCTTTATAACGTAAATTTAGTATTTTTCTTGGAACTCATAGTAACAGCTACGGTGGCAGGTTAGAGTCATTGTGGACACGAAAAATCGCTTGGTGCAATGCAGAAATTTGTGCATTATAAATGAAAAATGAAAACATAAGATTTACATTTTGATGACTCTGACAAAGCTAAACGAATGCAACTAACGTGAAGAGTTTACACTATACGTTATAACGACTAAATGGATAGCGTCTCTCTAATCAATTTCTTCATGGTGTTGCCCATCGTGGTGGTCGACGGACTAGAAGTCGTGAAAGACAATTTGAAGAGATACGGTTGTATGTCCGGGTACGAGGTATCGAAGATCAGATCCAGCTCGGCCTGACTTGGCACTTTCGGAATGTAATCGTGCCGATTCATGACCTCGGTGATGTAAAGGATCTTGTCGGTCAGTAGATCGCCCACCTTTTCTCGACATATCTGTCGTTCGTGCTCGGTGGCCAATTTGATAAGTTCAAGACGAACAGTCCATACTTCCCATGGTATACATTCCGGTTGAAACGGCCAGCGACTCTTTTTCCTCTGGAAGAATTCTAGGGATATTTGACCGGAACCTGGACTGTCGGTAGAGCGCAGCGCCTCCGAGAAACCCGATATCTCACGCTTCAGCGTCTGATCAAGGTGCACCGACGAGCAGCAGACGTAAGTGAAATCAATGAAGTCGCAGTCCACGTCTTGGTATCCCACAGTGCCCACTGAATAGCTACCTTCCTGTTTGTACTTGAATTTGCCAAGGCTCCGATGGAACAGCACACTGTGGAATATACTTGCCACTGCCTCGTCCACCTGACGTCCCTCCATGCTTAATTCGAATAGCTGCGTCCTGGCATTCATGGTGATACCTGTGGAACAATTATTATGCCAACAATCTCCGACAATGTCAAATATTTTGTTACACAGTCAATAGAATAATCTCAAGAATAATTATACAAAAGTAAAAACAATAAATAAAAGGAGCACAGAAGCCAGCATTATTAATATAAATATTTTAAATACAAGACTTTGCACGAAGATTCTGTGTGTGGCACCTGTGCTTCTTTTAAATTTCTATTTCACACAGATAAGGAGATAAAAAGAAATGACTCATAGTATTCTTATCGTAACAAAGGGATACAAACGAAAATAAACACTAAAAGGTTATCTCTTTCGACAAAGAACCGAGACACATGTCTGTCAAGTCATCATAATTTAAAAAAACACAGCAATTTTGATGAATCGCAGGCCGATCTGTCATGCAAGCCAGTAAGCCTAACCTCAAATTCTCCATTGAGAATCTAACAAACAGAAGTGTGTATGTGAGCGATGAATGAAGCTCCAAAATTAGCTGGGGGTACAAAGGAAAAGTAGGGATCAACACTACGACGTCGATTTTGCGACCGGTTGTGCGTTGCGCTGTTGACGTTCGCACTTTTTACGTAACGAGGCCTCAGGACGAAAGGACGGGCGAGAGGAGAAGAAATCGTGCTCTATACTAGGAGAATAACGCACTTATCGCCGAAGGCGCGAACTAACTTCGTCGCTCTTCTCCCTTGGTATCGAGGCCACCTTCTCGCTCCGCCTCACCGTCGTCGTCCTCGTCGCCGTCCTCGTGCCGTGCGATGACGGACGAAATTAGGTTAAGTTTCACGCGTCGACTTGTTGACTTCCGCCGTACCGCTACCCTCTTCCATCGAGTCCGTCTTTGCGCGTCCCGTTCTTTTCTCGACGCACCACCACCACCAGCAACAACAATACAACCACTACGATCACCAGCACGACCGCCGTCGCCGCTGCCACCAGCACGACCAGCACTGCCACCAACTCCACCGTCGTCGCCGCCTCCACCGCCGCCACCACCACCACCGCCACCGTCGTCGTTTTTGTCGTCAACGTCGTCGCTGTCACGTTCTTGTCACGTCGCCGTCACGTCGTCGCTCACGCACGAATTATTCCGACCTGTTCATTCGTCGACAATCTTCCATCGTCCCCGACCAGTCCCGACGACGGGGAGCCCAGGCCGCGCTTGTCCTCTCTCAGCAGCAGCCGCGGCAGCAGCAGCAGCCAGTGGCCCGCTCCACACGGGTTTGTGGGTAAACAACAGCTGTGATCGTGGCACACGCCATCTTGACGCGGCGCCGTTGATTCACGCTTCAACACCTGGCCTCGCGAGGGCTCCACGCACTCCGTCCGCTCTCTACGTCCGCTCCGCGTGCACGCGCGCGACCACGTCGAGGACAGGGAATCAACGGGGATGGTTGGCCTGGGATTGTCTAGGATGAGACGAAGAACACTCTCTCTCTCTCTCTCTCTCTCTTTCGTTAATTTGCAAAGGAGAACGATCGTCGCACAACACAACGTTTGATTAGATTTCGATTAGACGTTCGGATTACCGAGTCAGCTGCGACGATCTTTCTGCCTACTGTCCGGGATCACTCGCCTGGTGCTACATCATGAAATCACGCGACGTATACCATGTATGAAACGACACAACGTGGATCGATTTTGACGTCTTGCGTCGTCAGGGCGGACAGTCTGGCACTGGACAGACTCGACTGGACCTCCCACTCCGCTCCGCTCCGCTCTGCTCCGTTTGTACTCTCTCGGTACTAATCCAATCTACGATAAGTCGCACACCGGATGTGTGCGTTGGTGTGCGTCGCGAAAACTGCTGCGCGGACGCCTCGCGGACCTCGCGGTGAGATCGGCGTCACACGTGCGCAGTTGCGAAAGGCGCGAAACGTCTTCGCTTCCCGGAAATCTCGCCGCCTCTCGACTCGTCGACTCTCATCTTCCGAGACACTTACTCTGAGATCATTTTGACAAATAAGATTCTTTGTGCCAGGTGACTTTCGCGATATCCCATTCATCCTGACCTCTTTAGCGATAGATTTTCTATCTTTGCGTGTAGGGTTACGAAGTAGGTCCTCTTTGTTTAAAAAGAATAGCGATTTTGATACAGACAGATCGATTTAAAATTGTCTCCTTTAGAAAAATTAATTTCCCCATAATAGATAGATTTAAAATCGATCTATAAAATATATAATAATCGTTAAGGATTTAATTAATGATTTTATTAAAGATCACATAATCTCAGGTGAAAATAACTTTGGATTTTAATAACGCGAATGTCTTGCATTTTTTGCAATTAAATTTTGCAAAAAATGCATCTACATAAGCTTCTACATATTTTTGCGGAAGAACATATTTTTTCAAAAATATATCGAAATAAAATATCTAGCACAAACATCAACTTTTATACATACAATGAGGAGAAAAATTCGATTTATTCGCAAAAATAAATGCATACAGAAAAATAGGTAAGCTATGTAGAACTGTAAGGAGATTAAAGTCAATTTATCTAGAAAAGAAACAAAAATGAATATAAATACGTGAATTATTTATATTATTAAAAGAAAATATTTTTTAATCTTAATGAGATATATTTTGTAGTTATGTTGATTAAACAATTTTTATTTTTCTTGATAAATACTGTGCGCTTCTAAAATCTTGTTTTTTTTTTAATTTGCAATTTGAAAGAGATAAATATCGATTTATCTATTTTTATCTAAAAAAAAATCATAAATTTATAAAAACCGTAAAACAAGAATTATTTTTATTACCAAGATAAAGTATCGTTTCTATCCTAACGAAATTAATTTTTTTATCTATATTGATTAAGCAATTTTTATTCCTCTTGAATGCTATATGTTTTTATAAGCTCAAACTCCTTTTCTTAATTGAAATTTTTGATGATAAACTTAAACAATTTTATTGTAACAATTTAGTTTATTCTGAGCTGATCTTTCTCGATTGCTTTTATCATTATACAAGCAACGATATCTGTATGTTTCGGACATATGGCGGTCAAAAATAGGGCGATGGAAATTTTTAAGGATAGTCAGAAAAGCGGTGAATAGAGACCATCATTTTTCGTTTATAAATTTTCGAAGCTCATGTATGTTGTTGTAAAGACGTCAAGCGATACGTTTAGTGTCGGTCGATTTGTCGCCGTGTGGGATATATTATTTTAGTATTAGGTTTACACAAAAGGCCCTTTGCGCTGTTTATTTTACTTGACTTCTTTATCCTTCTTACCTTACCGCGGACTTCCTCTCTGCTGTTCCGGATGCCACTCAGTATTTCTCCAATAAGAGACGTCGATCTTATTTTTGTATAAAATCACGAACGACATAAAATATATTATATAATAATTAAAATGGAATTATAAAAATATTTTTAATTGAAAAAAATACTAAAGGTTATTCTATGTGTGGCGAATCTTCTTTTTCAATAACTAATTTTAATTATTTAAATATATAAGTATATTGCATTAAGATACACACACACACACACACACACTTTCTGCGGTTAATATAATTATAAAATATAAAAAGACTGTATTTATATATTTTAGGGGTATTTAAAGATATTATTTATCTATGCGTTACTCTTTTTTCTTATCGATCGTTATTTTGCAAGCAATAAATCATTAGCTGCGCTCAACAGAAAAAGCAGCTTTGCAACTGTTAAAATTTTTAATATAATTGCCCTTAGTCTTTTACTAGATTTTAAAGTATAAATTAATCATATTCTAAAGAATTTTATAGCAGTTACAACGCTGTTTTTTTTTTTAATGTAGTCGTTAATAACGATTGTCTATCAACAGGTGCCCAACTATCGCCATTATAATTTGCTGTATCTTTAAAACAGACCGTCGATTTGTAATTTTGAAAAGCTCTTTTAAGATATTATATTTTTGAACTAAAACGTTTTTTTTTTATATAAATGAAAGTCTCCTGTTTTCGAAATCAGAGCGAGTAAATTTCAACAATAGAGCTTGCTGGTACAATTTTGCTACTCTGTATATTGTTAACAATCTAAATTAGTATAATGTTATTATAAATACTAAGTATAATACAAAGAGAGTTCTTGAAAATCTTAGAAACATTTTTATTGGACTAGTCAACATGCTTTGGTATCAATCACGATTACAATATTATATAATATGATTGTGGTAATGAATGTATGAAACAAGGAAATAGTCTCTTTACGAATATATAATATGTTTTCACAGAAGATATTGCATTAAATAATATAAAAAAAGTTTTTGGTAATCTTAGAAACCCTTACAGAAATTTAATATTGGAAGGTAGTGATGATCAATCACTTATTCGGATATTATAAATTAGTCAATATAAAATTGGATTTCTGTAACAGATTTTTATTACAGGAGTTTTAATATGCTAACTGTAGGATGATACAAATAAATATAGAGGAGCGCTAAATAAATGTACGGTATTCCTTCGCAAAAGATGTGTTAAACTAAAATAAATCGAAATTTTATACTGAATTTTCGATTTTTATTCTACTCTTTGTAAAACAAAACAGAAATGATTTTTCGTCTATTTTACTTATAATTTTGATTTAATAAGACTTTTAAAAATATGCAAAATAGAGGTTTCTTCGATATGCAAAAAACGCATACGATCGAGACATGAGTATATATTATTTCCTTGTCGTACAAGTGGAGGATGCAACCGTAATTATACATTAAGATAAAATCAATAAATACTAGAATAAGGCACTGTGGAATAAATAAGGCGTGAATACACGGTAGCACCGTCGTGTAATCCAGCTGGTAGTCGCTCTTCGTAGATATCGCTCGCAGTAGTTATAAGTTCTGATCGAATTGTCAGAATTTTTTTGTTAGTAATAAGAGAACTGTTGCTCCTGATTATGGCGTGTAGACACGCCCTGATGACCTGAATGATGGAAGTTTTGGATATCATGAGTTACTTGCTGTCCTCGATACTGATTACAGCTCGAAGACGTCGAGGAAGATACGTTGCAACTGTTGTTCATAACCGTGGCTGTGTTGTTGCTTTGAATAGCGAATGGCCATGACTGTAATTAAAAGCGTTCTTATCGTATTATTGAATCGAATATTTAAATGCCTGGATTAAGAACCAGATCGCGATGCGCATTGATGACTTTTTCGTGTATTATATTACAATTACTCGTCGTGAAATACCGATTAATTATAAGCTAATTATACATATCGATAGTATATTTTAAATTAGACATTTATTTATACAAATATTATCACGAGATCTTATTTTTTTAAATGTCAACTCGACTTTATTTGAATCTACATAGAAAAATATCATTTTTAACAATTTTACAGATAGAATAATGTTCTTTAATCTTCGTGAAAGGAGGACAATGAGAGACCAACTATTTCGCGGCGGAAAACGGTATGCTTCTTCAAACAACGAAACTAACTTAGAATTAATGGTAGTAAAGGGTGGGTGGAAGGTTTTGGAGTGATTCGATCCACCTGGACAGACATAAACAGAGTAGATGACTGCGAAGACGGCGCTTGCGATTCCGAGTGGATCCACCTGGTCTCTGTGTTATTTTACGGAATCGTTATCAAGTCGAAAGTCTGATCGTAAGAACGAGAAATAGTTTGAAAATAACTCACACTTTGAATTCCCGTTAAAATTAGATAAATCAACAATTTTGTTTAATCTCACATTTTGTGGAATGTACTTATATCAAGGAATAACAATAAGATTCTTTATGAAAAAGCTCTTAAAAGATACTTGACGCTTTTAGATATTTTTTACTTTTAAGTGACTTTTCTCGTTAAATCTATTTTTTCTAACAACTCTCTAATTAATGAGTTAATTGCTAATTAATAAACAATTTTGTCTGTTTACATACTATAACATTTTTTAATATTAGTATACATAAAATTGTTGCTATTTATAACTAATATGTGTGTGTATGTGTTGTGTGTGTGTTACTTAAAGTTAATTAAAGTTTAATTACTTTAAAAAAGAAGAAGGAAAACTTGCTCAAACTTTAATTCTAATTTTAATAAAGATATAAATGGCACTCACCAGAGCCAACGACAAGGATTTAGTGGTTTCAGTATGAGTTTCACCATCATCTCGAAGTACTGCTCGTAGATGAGCGATGTATGTTGCGGCCAATCGTAACGTGTCTAATTTGCTTAATTTGCTGTCAGCTGGTATCCATGGCAAAGTTGTTTTCAGTCTGCAAAACGCTTTGCTTAATATTCTCATCCTTGCTCGTTCACGAGCATTGGCAGCGTTTCGGGGAGCGCGACTGTCCATGTCGTCCTTCATATATTTTTCCTCAGAAGGATATTCATCCAACGACGATGTCGAAGCGCGCCGTTTTCGAGGCATCCTATTGTATCAATAACAGCTATTGTTATTTAATTATTAAATAATTATGCTTTGGCAACTTGCGAGACATGTAGTTATTACTTATATCGCAACAAGAAAGATTTCTTTTTAAGAATTCATCAAAAACGAAATTTCATATTCAATATTATACGAGATTTAAAGAAAAAAATTATTTAGAACATTAATTTAATTGTCAATTTGGAATCAAACGCAAATTACTTTCAAGAAACAATTATTTTTAACAATTATTATTTAAGAACAATGATCTTACAATTAGTAATAATAATTGTGATTATTGTTTAAGTCTGCACTTTATACATGTACGGTTCAATTTTTAAAAGCACAAAACTGTGTTCTATTTTTTAATCACTGTCATACAACAATATTACTTATAATAACACAGAACTTTACATACATAGAAGCACAAATAACAAAATCTATAATAACGAAGTCTATAATATAATTATTATTTTAACTCAACTATATCATGATAGAGAGAGATTCAAAAACTAAAGAAAAAACTATGTGATATCACTTTGTGTATTATGAAGAGTACTATACGAATTATTTTTTTTTAATTGCTACACTTAGAATTTTAGATCGTTGATATCCTCGTCATTGTCACATGCCTCTAAACTAATAATTGCAACACAATTAATATGCAACTTGTTCGATACCTATGATCGATTATTCTTTTTTTATTCACGATCACAAATCTATTGACAGGGCCCACGCAACAGATCGCGTCTACGGCGTGTAACTAATTGTTAGTCAATGTTCTTAGAGCACAGAAGCTGAAGGCTGGACCGGGTGGAGCAACGCAAATACGAATAGAATGAGACAAGCAAAATATATGTTCGTTGGTGGGACGCAAAGATTTGGGACGTCCCGAAAACCAGGCGGAGCTTTCGAACATCAGTCGCTGAGTCTCATTCGCCTCATCTCGTTTTCCGAGATACTGCTCGATCCAATCCGCGGGAACGTCGCGGCATTTGTAGCCACCTGGTACATCCTTCCTGATTTTCTTCCTTACCTCTCTCTCTCTCTCTCTCTCTCTCTCTTGTTCAAAATATAAAGAAGAAGAAACCAAGACTTGTATTAATATCCTGCATTAAATGCAAACGCTAATTTTGAAACTTTTTGTCGCATGAATTTTTAACTTTTACATTGGTGGCGATTTCCAATTTATTGATTGAATTCTGTAGTTATAATATTGAAGATTTTCATTTCTTATTTTATCACAGCACTTCGTTCGTTAAGATAAATCTTAGTCAATTTAACAAAAATATATATAGAGAGAGAGAGAGAGAGAGAGAGAGAAAGAGAGGGGGTGGCTTCTCTTCACAGATATTTTCATAACTATAATATATGATTCTCTATATTAAAAATTATATTAAATTACGCTTTATTTCTTTCGTGAATTCTCGGCAATATTATCTTGAGCTGAGGCTATACATTGTAAAAAATAAAATGTTAATTTTAACTGAAAGACGTCGAGTGGATTTTCTGAGACATGCAAAAATGTTAACATTAACACTTTGTTAACATTAAATGTTAATTTTAATATTTTTGCATGTCTTAAAAAATCCACTCAACGTCTTTGAGTTAAAATTAACATTTTATTTTTTACAGTGTATTTAACATTCGATTTAAATATAATTGAAATCATTATTATTTAATCATCTACACGAACTCATTAGTTGCATAATTGTTGGTGCATCAGATTATGTTAACAGTAGAACTTTTCGCGTATTCTGGGAAATTGCAATGTAATTTATAATAGTGAGCGTCAATCACTGTAATATTATTAATATCTAACACAATATGATTCCAAATTTTTCCCTATACAGCTATATTTCCCGGGGACACATACGCTCGTTCCTTTCCGTCTTCATTTATTCAGACTTTCGCTTCGAAAGGAAGGGTCGACTGATTCATAATCCATCGCAAATCCCTGTCAACCGGCAGTCATTCGTTTCGTCGAAATTAGGATTCGAAATGGATCCTGTAATATGAGGTTTGCGGTGGCCCCCTGCTGATCCTACTTAGAATACTAAAGAAGGCGTTAAGTTATTACTCAACAAATTCATGAAAGATGTCATTGGCAATTTGACACTTCCCGACCTTTTTCTCTCTAACATGTCTCATGAAATCATTTAAAAGATTTGTAATAAATCGTGAAAGTGGTGTACTTAACACCTAGTTTAAGTAAAAAAAGTTGTAGACAGATTTAGTATCATACCTATTCTTTAAAAGATTTAGTATCGATCCTTTTTAAAGAAAATTTAAAGAATTATAGATATCTATTATAACACACTATGTTATTACATTTTTTTATCGTTTAGAACAGTGAGTTAATCTTAATAGTTACAATTGTGTTTAAAATGCAATTAAGATTTAGGTTGCTTTCCCATTAGGAAACTATCAATACAGATATTATTTTATCTCTGTTATTCATTAAATGCCAAGCATAGAACATTTGTGACTGTGTTTCTTAAAAGGAAAATAGCCTCAATTAGAGACACAATGAATGTGAGAGCAAAGTAAATGTTACTTTTATATTAAATTATATCACTATTGTTTATTTTAGAAATGTTCTATATTTATCGTAATTTAATTTGCATATAAATTATATACATATATCTAAATAAAATTAAAAAATAATTAAATGTACTTGCAAATGTTAGTTAAATAAAATTAATTATTTTAAGTTTAACTTATGTGATCTATATATTGTATTATTAAAATTCAAAAGAATTCTGTTTATAATTTTATATGTTATATAATACGAAAAACATTTGACAAGTTACGTATTATATGTATATATATATGTATATAAAATATATATACACATACATATGATATATGAGTTCTAATTTAAATCTTATATCTTAATACATTATGAGTTACAGATATTTTTAAAAGAATTCACAAATATTACTTTAATATTTATTAATTATTTTGATATTTATTAATATTTATTAATATTTGACATCTGCCATACCCTTTTTTTTATTACATTTTTAGAAATTTTCTGATTAAATCGAAGGATCAGGGAAGAATCACAAAAAATCAATGGAAGATTCTTCCATTTAATCAAAAAGGATTAACAAATATTGTATATAAAAATAAACAAGAAATCTCTATTTTCTACTAGATGTATGAAAAATCTTCGATGTAAAATTCAATTTTAATCTGGATTTGGAGAAATTCGACAAGTTCACTTCGTACGAACAGCGCGATCAGCGCTGACTTCACGTCGTATTTTCTCGGTTCGCTGTAAGATGGTGCTAGTTGTGCCGAATAGCGCGACGTGCGTATTTGCGACGGAGTTGATCGGAGTCAAGTCGAATCGAGTTGAGTGTGTCGCGAGGTACCGCGGTCCCTTTTTCCCCTGGTGTTGCTCACGGATTTTTTGGACAGCCGGTGCTCCACACCCGTGTGTGTACACGTTGGATCGATTTAGGTCCACACCAAGGACCGAGGACGATTCATGAACGCGGCGACGGGTTCGCCGGATTCGCCGCTGCAATCTCGATATAACGACATTTCCGGAAGGCGAATCGACGTCCGCTCGCGGAATTTTTGGCACTGACGGCACGCCGTTCAAAAGAACGTGAGTCACGAAATTGCATTATGTACCGTGTTTAATTCCCTTGGAAATTTACTTTCGTTTGATTAAAGAGGTTAAGTTTCTTGACGTTGACAGTGGAGGAAGAAGCGCGGTAATTTGGTAGAATTTTTAATTAGCGAGGCTTCTCCGAGTTCGCTTTGTTCTCGAAGATAGCTTTGTTTGAACAAAGAAAAGTCAATATATAAAAAAGTTAATAATAATTTTCATTATTTTACATAAAATATTGTGATTTAAGAATGACTAAAATGTAAATTATTTAAATTTAATTAATAATTAAATATTATTAATCATTTATGGCATCTAACACTCTGTGAATATAATTTTAGAATTATGAAATAATTCTAAAATTAATGGAAAAGATTTTATTTATATTTTATGAAAGTTAATTTTATTGCATATAAACATAATATATAATATTAATTTGTAAAAAAGAAATAAACATATTTATAAATTTTGTGCTTAAAAATATTATTTATGAAATTAAACAATATATAAGAACCTTATATATTAGACCATGTATTATTATTTATAAAATTGTTTTCTCATAATCAAAATATGTATGTTGAACTGCAATAAATACATAGCATATTTTTAGATAAATATATACTTCTGTCATCTATTTGCAGGTATCTTCTGTAATAATATATATATTTAAATATGACAGAAGAACATCAGTTGCCTTCTGATTCGGATGAAGATGATGAAGATTATATTCCTGATGGTGCTGACAGTGATCCAGTGTCTGAAGTTGA
Organism: Cyphomyrmex costatus; assembly: GCF_001594065.2. Lineage (NCBI taxonomy): Eukaryota > Metazoa > Arthropoda > Insecta > Hymenoptera > Formicidae > Cyphomyrmex > Cyphomyrmex costatus. The sequence goes on from NW_017280255.1 coordinate 2,827,574, forward strand.
ATCTGAAGGTGATATTGAAAGTGGTCCAGAGGATGAAAATGATGAAAACAAAAGAGAAACTGGGAAGAAAGGTACAAAGAGATCTAAGGGTCGGAAGAATAAAAAAACAAAGCGCAGAAGAACTTTAGAAAAGTCTAAAGTATCAGAAGAAGAAAGTAAAGAGGAAGAAGAATGTAAAGAGAAAAAAGAGCTCACTGAAGAAGAGGAAAAAAAGAGAGCAGATTCTCTTTGGGCTGATTTTATGAAAGACACAGGTACGTATGAAATATATTTATACAATAAAACGTTACATATAATTACATTATATAGTGACATAATATAACAGGAGGATTTTATTACATTAAACAGTGCAAGAAATTGTTTATTTAAAAATAATTATGTTATATCTATAATGTAATTTCCAAAAATGCTTTTAAGGATATTTTTGGGCTTAATATCTAAATGGTCTATGGTTTGTTCTTTTTCGCTAAACTTTTTGCACTGTTTTTCTCTTTTCTTCAACGTCAAAATATGAATGATACAAGAAGTTCAGTTAAAAAGAACAGATTTTTACATTAATAGAATCAATAGAAGTATATTATTTTATCTGAATGATGATGTATCAAAAAGGATTTAAATATATAATACGTTCATATATTTTTTACAGCTGTCATATCGAAATCAAAGCCACAGAATTCAATCAACAGATCGAACGAAAAATCGTCACCGATTCAGAAGCCCAAGGTTCAAGAAAAAGTTAAGATAACTAAAGTTTTTGAATTTGCTGGTGAAGAAGTAAAGGTCGAGAAGGAAGTATCAATTGATTCAGCGGAGGCCCGATTATCTCTTTCCACAGACGAAAATTCTGCTGCGAAGGCACCAGAATCCACATCTCCCACGGTCAAAGAACGCGGACGAGGTGACATCAAGCGCGTTGGTTTAGGCGGCATCTCTTCGGTTTTGGGACAAATTGGAAAAAAGGCGAAAATTAGTACGTTAGAAAAGTCTAAATTAGATTGGGACAACTTCAAGAAACAAGAAAACATTGAGGAAGAGCTTAATACTCATAATAAAGGCAAGGACGGATATTTAGAACGGCAAGATTTTCTACAAAGAGCGGATCTACGGCAATTTGAAATCGAAAAACAGTTACGAAATACTAGTAGACGTAGTACGCGGTAAATTCGCATTTCTTCGTTATATACGTCTCTTCGAAATGGGACATTGAGATAATAATAATCGTGGTAGAAGACATTTACTCGCCAACTTGCCAAACTCAAACGCTTGTACACGTTTAGCCTAATTCATTCGAGTTTCGCGCTACATTTTGAGTAATAATACGCAAAAGGAGTATTGCCTCCTTTGACTCGATAACGTGCTGACTACAATAGCGATCGGTGATTTCTTTAAGGGACCGATCATTCCAGTGTTTTGAGACTCATTTCTCGCGTACGTAATATAATAGCTTAAGTTACTTTCTCAGCGAGCCTTCGTCTCGGCCTGATAATTGCACAGAACTTCGCATCGAAGCAGATTGTTTGAAGCTTTTGACGCTTCTTAAAAAGATTGTGCCCATGTAGAATATATCCACAAAATATTTTTTTATTTTATTTCAGTGGAACACGATACGTTTGCGTGTGTAGTATGAATATACGCGACATTCTAATAATAATAATTATTAGTCTAACGTTACGAGTGAGTATGAAGGAATATGTGTTTTAGGCAATATAACAAAATGATAACATTAATTGACCTCATTCATGACCACTGCCTCTGGCAATTGTATGTGGAATATTTATAAATGGACCTCTTATAATAGATAGTGTATAGATTATGTTGAAACAGTTGCGGCGAATTTTGTATATCATCTTTGTCTTAAAATTGTTATATAGAAAGATAGTTCATCACATAAAACACAGACATTGTTACTTTTATGTAATGTATACCAGACGACAATAGGCCTATCCTTTTTCCATATCCCTGGATTACATTTCTCACATGGTTCATCTTTTTCTTTTCGTATTAGAGAAAAAAAAATAAAAAATATGAATAGTGAAAGAAGTTCAATTCCGAGGTATAGAAAAAGAACAAGCCTAAAACAATATATCGAAACATTACACACATACACTCAATTTACCCAATTTACAATTCTCAATTCAGCTCAGGTTACAATTTCTCGAATTTACATTTTAATGTATCCTCTAAATACATTTTAATGTAATTCCACAAGGACTGCTTTGTGAATTCTTTTGTGAATTCTTTAATAATATTACCGAATAAATTATCAAAAGAAAATCAGTATTCGATTTTTTAAAATATTAAATATCAGTTGATATTTTCAATACATCAAAACTTGCAACCAGTCCTAATAATACAAAAACTAAATAATACGAAGAAAATGGTAATATACATATATAATTTTTTCCCTTTAAATGTTTTATAAAGATATGACATTATAATATGAGGAAGAACGAGGTAAATAATGCTAACGTTGATTTTATAATTCTTTTTAATTCAAATGTGTTATTTTTTTTTTTTTTAATTTATATAAAATATATTCAAACATTTTCTTAATAATATTCAATATTAAAAGTAATAGATTCGTAGAATATATGTGTTAAACAAATAAAAGATGATTTTATACAACATCGCATAAGAGCGTAAAAATATAAATACAAACGTGTTTAACTGTAAATGAAATACCAATCCATCCAATGTACTAAATTACTGTTGTCTCGTCACCCATTTAATTACGAAAGCACTAAATCTGTCAATTTCTCTGCGAACAGTGTCTAATCCTCTAATAATTACGCTCTGTTCTTCACTGCAAATGTCGATAATCAAGCAGAAGTTGTTAATGAAACGCTATCTCGTTATATAAGAAATACGAATGTGCTAACTTTGGTTTTGCTGCCGATAATTCGCGTGAATGTTTGAGTGCAGATTTCCTTTTGCTGGTCGATGGGTTTGCAGTATATCTACCCACTTGTGTGTCATTCTTTGATGAGTTTTTACATATTACTCGTTTCGTCTCTTCTTGTTTGCCCTATAAAAAGTCAATGGCTGCGTTCAGCAGAGAAAGCAGCTTTGCAACTGTTGCAAAATTCTTTAATATGATTGGTCTTGCCTTTACTTCCTCATTAGATCTAAATGTATAAGCCAATCATATTCAAAAATTTTACAACAGTTGCAAAGCTGTTTTTCTGCTGAACGCAGCCAATGATTCGCAGCAGCACAATTTTTGTTGATATTTTTACGTTTAATTTATATGTTCTTTCTTACTATATACACGTCAAACGTCTTATTTGATAGTATATTTTTCAACAAAATAAAATTACTTTTTTAATCTTAATTTTTTATTTCTAATTAAAAACGATTTCTTGTATTTATTAACAAAAATATTTTAAAATATATGATAAAGTGTTTTTTCATAATAGACAATTAAAAACTATTATTAATTTGGAATTAACACGTAATGCGATTTTTATATTAATTTTAATATATTAACGATTAACTTTAACAGCACAGCACTCGCAATGTGAAAGAATTTCGCATTTGCAAGCTCTTAGCTCATCCGAACTGCAACCTCGCACACAGGCGCAAAGCGTCACGAAACAGTCACGTCTCGGTCGATTGCTTTCTCTTTTCGAAGTCTTTTTATGTCGGCGACGCGATCTTTTCCTCCGCCTCTTGTTCCTTTTCACAGGATCTGTGCTCCGCGAATTTTCGTCCGAATTTCTGCTCTGAGCACCGCGATGCTCTGCCAAAAATTCACGGATGAACAATGCGAATCTTCCGACACGTCAAGTCTAAAGAATTTTTTTAACATATTTTTTTGTCACCTTTATGACAGGTACATATTTGCTTTTTACAATCCCGGGAATTGCCGGAAACTCGTCCGAATGTGTTCGTCGTGCTGCACACAATTCAGATAAATGCGATAAAACCGTTACTTTGATTTATTCAACATCGCGTTCAATTCTTTTAACTCCTTTATATACAATGGATGGGTAATAAATGTAATCGCTAAGTTTAAAACGATCGTTTTTCCTGATATTTTTAAAAACATTCCCGTATTTTATTTTGTTATTCTTACATTTTTTATCTTCAATATTAATATTGCCTAACGGTTCATAGTATACTAGGATACTGAACTTCTAATATCGCGTGCTGTTATTTTAGTGTAGAAAGGAATCTGGTTGAGTCAGTAAGCTGATAGGAAGAAAGGATTCCCAGGAATGCGGGGAAAGCAAGGTTGAAATTATTTCACGTAAAGAAGGAAGACTTTGAAACGTTATTGAATATTGAATTTATCATCCTACGTCTCACCGTAACTTCTGTGATGAATATGTCGAAGTCGAACTTTTAGAGGTCGATTGTGAAACTTGGCGTTTTTTGCTAAAAGAAGAGAGAGAATTTTTAATTAATAAAATTCATATAAATAAAATTAATAAAAATAATTAAAATTAATTTTATTTATATGAAATAAATAAAATTCTAATTTTGATTTAAATATTATAAATAAAATTCTGCTGAAAGGGTCTGATCTACATTTTTTGTACTAATATTTATCTATTAAATATTTGTCATACAGAATGTATGAGTTAGCTAAAATTTCATATAATTTATTATAGAATCTTATTACAGATAACTCATTATTTTCTAAAAAATATTTTAGAAGAAATAGTATAAGGCGTGAACTATTTAATACTTTTTGTAATTTCTCGATTCGTTAAACGATAAATTTTTTGGATTGTCCTTAGAACGCTTTAACTTCGACTTCTGTGCTCTTTTATTTCGCGACGTAGAATTGTCTGAAGAATCTCGACGTGACGTTGATGGCGGTCTCGGATCTTTCTCTTTGTTCTTGTATTTACGGCTGCTATCAGCGGTAAAGAAAATACTTTCCAAGTATGTGCACAGCGCAAAGTTAAACTGTGTATACGCCACAGCCTTATCGTAAAACGCGACATTTCATGGAGATCCTGTTCGGTGACGCGGCATTTCTTAAAGAATTCGATTGCAACTGTCGGCTTTTTTACGAAGTGACTAGGATCCTCACGAGATGCTGCGATTTGTGACCAGCTTATGAGAGACATTTTCTCCCGCAGAGATGACTGATCCGCACAGTCATTTGAGTTTAACGAACCCACGGGTCCGAACTTACTACGGACACATTCACATGCATTTATGCATCATACACACACATTTTCATAACCACACATATATACATTTTTACGAGTAATAGTGCAATGAACATTTGAGAAAAGTAAAGGCAAGATATAACCTATTTTAAGAATAATAAGAAGCATAAAAGAGACAAGAATGAAAAGATTCATATACATGTTTGATGAAGCAGGATAAAAAAGTTTTTTTTATTTATCTTTTACTTTGAAAAAAAAGAGAAAATATATATGTGATAAAAATAAAATTAGACATTTCGAATGCATTGTTACATAATTAAATTTCATAATTATAATTTCTTGCATTATTATTCGCGCAATTTATATATAATTTCTTACGTCAATCTCTTTTTACTTCCAATGCACTTTGGATTGTGACATTGTCTCGGCATTTCCGATTCATCCAATCAAAATTTGCATATTTCTTCGACCTGCTATGATTTTAAAGAGAGAATGCTGAGATAAATAAAACTTCATAACTATATACATTTTATATAAATTATTAATTTATGAAATATATACTACCAATACGATGCTGCATATTTTTCCAGCATTTTTTTTCTTCTCGTTAGAAAAAGTTGATCAAATACGATAACCTTTTTATTTTCCTTTCACTTTCGAATGTTATGCATATTCTACATTTCTACAATTTACAATATATATCGAGAGCGATCGAGAGAAATTTATTCAATTTTTGTATCAAATTAATTAAATTTTAACCTAAATACGTAGTACAGATGACATTTTTCATCTTTGCGCTTAACTTCAATTAAAAAGAATGTTAAAAAATGAATGGAAAACTTTTATCAAATCGTAATTCATTTCTACTTCATATGTCTTTATAATTTTACATTACATATGTTTCTGATAATGACGAAAATTTCTTATCACAATTATATAAACAATCTGGTATTAATAATTTGCAGTATTTCTTGCGGCTTTCTCATCGGATACGTAAATAGCTTTAATTTTCCGAGAGAATGACTCTGCTCGGTTTTATAGGGAAGTTCGCGGTTACGTTCGCGATACATGTCGAACATATCCTCGCCCGCGCGTTGCAACTGGCATTATCGACGCCAGACTGGCGGCCGTTAGTCCGCGGCCTTGCCATCGGCGATTTATTCACCGGTCGGAATATTTTACCGAGCCATTTCTTCCTTCAACATCAGTTGCGTCCATTCTGGATAGCATGAGCGTTAATTTTTGCCTCTTTAAAGCTCTCTCTCTCATACCACACATTGTCCCTTCATCGGTACCTCCTTTTCTTTCTTCCTTTTTCTATAAGAAACAAAAATTGCAAATATGTATATATTTATTTATTGTTATACATACGCTGCTAAAAAGACACAATTTTAATAATTACATTTAGTTAGAGACTGCCGATTGAATATTTATCAAATATAACAATATATATATTTAATATAAGAATCATTAATTTGTGTGATTTAATAATTATCAATTTAAAGATGTTTAAAATATTTTTCAAACGTCTTCGTAAATCTAGAGTATAAAAAATTAAATTATTAGATATAAAAAAATTTGTTCTAATAATCGTTGCACAAATAGTGAGGATAAGGCAAATGCAAATATTAATGAACAATAGTAGATAGAATGCACATTTGCACCCATAAAGCCTATCTTGTTTTTAGCAAAGACGCTCTCTTTGCTATTGTCTCCCAAGAGATAATAATCAAATACAATTAAATAGTATATGTTGTGGATGGATTTGAACCCGGATCTATGGCACAGAAAGCAACACACAGCTCTTTATGCCATGACCGCCACAACACTTTCTTATTTATTCTATACATATATATGGAAATTCAATTGTAACTGAAATAACAGGGATAACAGAGATAAGACTTTGTAACAGATTTTGAAAGCGTCAATTGCATCAATGCATAAAATGCGAGCAGAAGCAACTTTTCTGCTTTTTTAAACTGCACATAAATATACATATTTGACGAGTAGTAACTTAAGCGTTCAAATAAAAATTTTTGCACCGTTTTATTATATTTTGTTTTATATATATATATATATATAATTTTATGAACGAAATATACTTTATGCTAGATTTCGTCTTTACCTTCATTAATTTTATTATATGTATGAATGTGCAATATAATGTTATACATTTTTTGCTCGCGCGCGTATGTGTACACAAATCTAATATTTCAAATAAGAGAAATCATCCTATTTCGATCGAAGCGGCACATGAAGATATTTGTTGCAATAACTTCACATATTCTTTGCTTTTAAGAGATGCTTAAAGCATTATTATTAAATTAATATAATTTATAATGTTACTTTCAATGATCGCGTTTCAAATTTCATAAACCGAAGCGCGCAGTTATAACTGATAAATGTATTTACAAATTTACATATAAACATTACTATAAGCACTAAAATTTTCTTCGTCCAAAGATACCTTATTTTATTTATTCTTATCTGTTTAAAATTTTTACTTATTTATAATTATATATAATATTTTTTTATAGCATGTTTACAGTTTTAACTTAATTTCTTTTAACCTATTCCTGAATATTTTTTTAGCCAATTCCCTAAAAGCTCTTGCAAAATCCGTTATCTACCATTCATGGGTTTTCACTTCATAGAATTATCCAGTATCATCCCTCTGAGGTGTTGTGTGGTGTGTGTGTGTGTGTGTGTGTGTGTGTGTGTGATACTTAACGCTACGTTGCGCGGTGTATAGAAATTTTTCTCGTATTGAAGGTTCTGTTCCAAGGCCTATAAGAAGACCCAAAGAAAACTGAAAATCATACTTACCTGGCGTCGAGGTTACCGTGATCAGTAAGGCGGTTCCTCCAGGGCGAGGCTCTACCATTGCACTACGGTTGGAGCTGACCCTTGTGAATATCTCTAATGTGGATATCTCGGGCGCAAAATTTTTGTTAGTCCGGGACTGCGTTCGCGCTATCTCGGCATAATATAGTTACAAAAATAATTTATTTAAAAATCCTCGCCAAACTTAGATTTATCTACATATCGATACAATTTTAACAGAATTTAACTGTTAATAGTAGAGGTCAGGATATAAGAACCTCAGTCTCGAGAAAAATATGTACACTATATATACGTATAGTATACGTTAGGAACACTAAGAAGAAATTTTTCTTAATTTTAGTAAATATATTTGCACTAAAAGTTAAATTTACTTAATAAATAAATAATAATTAAATGGTAAAACTTTATGTTTCAATGATAATAAATCAAAGCATAAGAAAATGACTTGTTGATCAATTTATTTGAATTTAATTCGGATTTAATATTACATTACGCAGTATGATATTTGTTGAAATATAGTATGCAATTAAAAATAATTTATTTAACTGAAAAATCATTTGCATAAAATAAATATTGTTGAAAAATCATTAATTAGAAAAAAAAAAATAATTAAATTTTAATCTTATTTGACTAAATGTAAAAATTTTGCTACAAATAAATAATTTTCTTTGTATTAAGACAATAACATTTTTCGAATATTGTGAATACTTATAATTTCTTGATTACGTGTGAACACAACTTTTTTAATTAAAAATATATAATTTAAAAGAACGTGTTTACAATTGTACTTATGCAAACACACACAATTTAATAAATTAAGGAAATCTGTTTTTTAATATATTTTTTATCAGTGTCTATTATGCATCTTCTATATGATGGGTGCCTTTCAACATGCTTATTGTTCGCCAATGTTAAACAAAAATAAGATAATCACTGTGTTGTACTGTGGCACTTGTTAGAAGGCACACGATATCGATTCAAGAATATATTGGCCTTGTAGCAGAAATCACCATTATGAAATATTGAAAGTTTTATTTAAAATTTAATTTTAAAATGTTTGAATTCACTATTTTTATTAAATAAATAAAAGCGTGTAAGTGAGAGAGAGTTTAAAAATCGAGTTTCTTTCTCCTAAAGACTTTTTAACTCAGAGACTTGCTTTTTGATGATCCAGTTGAATTCGTAACCGCGTCGCGTGAACGCGAACAAGGCGACACGACGCGACGTTAGAGGCGTCAAGGTTTAAATTTAAACTCACTTTATATCCCCTCGCAATTCCTGCAGGATGTTCTTTGTATGTATACAAGTTCGCAACGACGTGAATGTGGATGAAGCCCCGTGAAAATTCTCCGGCTATTTTAAGCAGTACGGAACGAGAAAGAAGAACGAGAAGAAAGACACGCTGCAATTTGCACGCGAATACACAGATGGCGGATGGGATTTGTTAATTGAACACAATTTTCTAATTAACGATCGAGCAAATCGAATTTAACTTGAACGTCGTGAGTGTCGAGTGATAATTAACATCTTCGTATACAGGTGTATGCGTACAGAATACTTCGCACCTAAACCTGAACTGAATTAGTTCTGTGTGCAACTGCAATACCATTTTCTGCATCGTCGAAGGATATCTCCAGTAACATCCAGCTTAACCCTGGACTATCGTAATATTCCAATCATGTAGGCTGTCAGCCCCAGGTGATATTTATTTTTTCGTCAGCTACGCAGTAATTCCACGAACGAGAAGATACGGTAATCATTCTTAATGAAGTTTGATGGGGAAAAAGGAGCAAATGCGAGCGATAATGTCTCTGGGACAAGAACAAAATATGTTTAATTACTGAATACTTTTTTCCTCGCGTTAACGCGATTAATATCTGCTACAAAATATCTTTCGTAATAAAGGCTAAAGAAATGAACGTGATGAGTGATAAATCGCTTAGTGACGCGAGTACGAAGTCTGATAAAACTTTGCGATTCTCAAGGGAAATCTAGAGTATACCAACGTAATTTATATTAATAGCATCTTAATAGTAATTGTTAGCAATAAAAAATCTGAGATGTCTCTTCTTTTGATCGAAGTTTCCGTTCCGTCCTGACAGACGGTAGACTCGTTTCACGGACAAAGTGGATCGTGGATTCCTCACTCGACTTGCATTTGCATAATTGGAAATATTTCAGTTTTCCTCCGTAGTGCATAAGTGCAGTCGAGGACTGCGAGATGAGCGCGGACAAGGATAATTGATGCTCCAAAGCATTTATTCCTTCCAGCATCGCTAAATGCAATTCCTGGCGCGTCTAGCTTGCGAATTCGCAAGGCAAACTGCACTCTCGTGAAGACGAAGAGGCGTTCTGGGATCTGTTCTCATCGGCGCCGATCATTCATGCGACGTAGGAATTCCCTCCGCGAATTGTCTAGCTAGGATATGGAAGCGTCCAGACGAGATGAAGGATCGATTCGACGAGATCGTTCGTCACACTGGCGACAGATAATTTCAATTGAAAGCGCTGACGCATGGCTTCTACAATAGACCGCATATATGCGTTAATATAGCGATCTTGCGATTTTATACCATACAAGGAATACGTCAAGTCAAGAGAAAGATGAATTCATCTTGATGTCATAAAAATCAAAATGATGATTTTTTTTAATAGAAAATTTAAGACGTTAAGAATTGAAATACATTTTGATTTTTTATCGATATGAAATTATTTAATATGTAACGAATTAATGACTTTTCTATGTACAGTTAATTTTTTCAGGTTTAACAAAGACGGCTTTTTTGGTTTTCAATCGATCGCGATAAATTGTTTGGGGGTTAATTTTCTCTGGGAAGATTACGGTATCATCTGAAACGTGAAATTGTATCCAACACATTTTGAAATACCGCTTTGTATTTAAATTAATCCCATACGCATCCGCTTCGATGTTAATTTCGGAAATCGATGTTTTACGTCGACGATGCTCGCCGAAACTGCAGCGGGCATTAACTGGACTATTCACCGTTTGCCGAACAAAAAAAGAATGATCCACTCAAAAATGCGGAGGGGCACTCGTGTCTAAAAGCACTTGTGAATCGATACGCGAGTCGATTACACGAAAGAAACGTGGCGCAAATTAATGGGAAGCGAAGCGTTCGGATCGGGATCGAGGGGGAAAAAAATGAGACGCGAGAACGAAATGATGGCGTTGAACTTCCGTCCTGGGATATATTTTTTGTTGGCAAATCGATTGTATCGGACAGAACGTTCGAGAATGCGACGTGAATAATGAAAGAGCCGATTTACCCGTTAGAAGTGTAAAACATATATTTCAAGATAAAAGTTTGCTATTTTCGTTTTCGAGAAACATTCGAAAGAATTCAATTCCGAAGCACTGCTAGTATTTATTCATACGAATTGTTCTTTTGCTATTTTGAACTGCAATAGTCTGCTTTGAGATAATGAATAAGTCGTTGGTCTCGATGAAACAGCACTTATACACATCCTGTGTTGCATCAATATTTGGACATTTTGTTAGTCTAGCGATGGAATTGCAAGTACTCTTCAACCATACGCGACGTACTTATACATTCCAACAAAATGATTCATGTCAACACTTTGTATTAAATTGGATGGTTGTGTATACATAAGCTACAGGTACATTTAATGTTTTTGTTCTTATTTTAATAATTAACTTTTAATAATTATACTGCATATTACTTATACGAAATTTTTTTGAAATTTTTTTTCTTTCTTTATAAACACGCGATATATATAGACAAATATTTATACTTTTATGTATTTGATATTAAATTATTATGTTTTTTTATTTTACCTTATTAGATTTTTTATTTACTTTAAGAAGGATCGATACATTTATAATACAAAAGAGAGAGAGAGAGAGTTATGCTTATAATATTCTATTTTTATTGAATAATACATTTTAAAATTTATTTACTTTTTTATTACTTTTTATTGTTATAAACAAAATTTGAAAAATAATGAAAATCTAAATTTGCATTTTTTTTCATCATTATTTTGAAATATCTATCTTACCTCTTTAAATGTAAAATTATAAGAAACAATTGAGTAACAAGATCGATTTCAATATTCAAATAAATTTGGATTTCGTCTTGATTAATATCTACAATCTGTAGAATTGTAATTTGAAAACCTGTGAAAATGCTAAATCATGAATTTTCATGTTGCGATGCGACAACTTTTAATCGCGTTTACGTAAGGAAAAGCAATACTCGCGTCTACCGCGACGTTGGGCAACGACCTCCGACATTGACCGAGGTCATTTCATTCTGTGGCAAGGCGAACACATCCGTGCGACGCATCGTTTTTCAAAGACCGCTTTTGCTTTCTTTTTCCTCATATGCTACCACATACTCTCACACCCGTGAAAACGATCCCTCGTTCGTCTAAGAGTTTCCCTTCTGCGGAAAAACAGGAAGATGCTCGGTTTCTTTAAGAAGACCCTCGTTGGGTGCCTTCTTCGTTTTCTATCTTCCTCCGCGTCGGGAACAACCATGTTTTATGGATGCACTCTCGCGATGCTATCGCTTTTTGAATATTTATTCGTTTATTTATATTGATCGGAATTGCCAGAAACTCATTGGTGTAAAACATGGCATGATTCTCACGAGACATTGCTTTCTATTACAGTTATTATATTGCTCGTACTTTTAAATTGAAATCCATATTATGTTTTCGAAAACGCAGGAAAAAACATTCGTTTTTATTTTTTTGGAAACATTTCTTTTAATTTATTACATAATGAAATTACTCGCCGTAGGTATATCAACGAGATCGACATTACGGTTTTATCTATTCGGTTGTAATTTACAGTGGCTGAGACGAACAGATATGCAAATCGAGAACTGATTTAGAATCAGTCATCTGTGGAAGTTGACTGTGAATTATTCCGGAAGTTAAACGCTCGACGATGCGAATAAAGGCGATCTCGTTGGCAGAACTCAAAATGTGGGTCATAGAAAGTTACGCGAGGAAAGTGGCTCGCGATTTTAATTTAAGTTATTGGTTTATGCATGTAAGTTAAGACAGGAAAGAGTAGCTCCTTGTGCATTTCAAAATGAAAATTTTGACTCAAATTCGGCCAATTATTTCGCATTTATAGTGAAACACAACAAGTAAATAAAATAAAATAAAATGACAGAGCAATAATATAAAGATATAAAATCGAAGTATACTTACAATTAGATATATATAAATACAAATAAGTTATATGCAGTACAAAGTGATAAAAATGTTTGAGATAAAAATATATAATTTTATATTATGCAATAAAAGTAGTTTATTAATGTATTTGCCTATATGTTTCTAAAGTTTCTATTAAAGATGTATGTGTGTGTGTGTATGTAGCTTCTTTAAATAGAATACATATTGCATATAATATGGTATAACAAAATTTCTCTTGTCTTTCTATGTTATAGCATTGCAAAATGTACGAAGAGGCATATTACTGAAAGATTATTAGGTGTGCTACCTTTGATGCAAATACCCTTATCAGATAAGAGAATAAAAAGCAATGAATTTTGAGAAGAAAAACGCTTTCTTATGGTATTATATTGATTTGTGAATTAAGATTGCAAAATCGCTATAGCTATTAACGTAAACATTAATTCAATAGACGAGACTTTATGAATCAGCATTTAGTCACGATTACCTTTAATTTTGGAGATCAGTGAATTAATAATTTTTAATAAATGTATGACGCAGACGAAGTCAAGCTAAAGAGAAGTGACTAATATGGCATCAATTTATATTACGGTCTTATATTGCGTCACAGAATTTCGTACATTCTGTCGTTAATGGAAAGCATCGACTCATTCCAGTAAAAAACATCACGAAGACGTCATCCTGACATTGGCATTAATGGAAATTCATTCACCATGACTCATGTCTTGTATGATGTAGCCAGTTTACTTTTATTACTATTTTAAACAGGTGTGGCGTATGGAAATTCCGCTCTGCTGTTAGTCGATTTTTAACACTCTTATCCAAAATTCACCTTTTTACTGTTTAGTAATCTTTTATTAAAAATTCAAACTTGTTTAATGGTTATTATTAAATATAGAAAACATTTATTAAATTATTATAAAATCACTTTAACATTACAAAATGTTGTTCAGTTTCAAGGTTTTAAACAAAAAGTATTGTTGAATGATAGTAATAACAATAAACAATACGTTAAGATAAAATTTAAACAGCTGTGTTGTTTGAAAATTTTGTCTTTCTATTAATCAATTTTTAACGTTCTTATTCAAAATTTACCTTCTTACTTTTTATCTTAGTCTTATTTTCAACCTTATCTTAATACACCTTTTATTATTATTTTACAATATTATTCATAAAATAATATTGTAATAGCCAACATGATTTAATAATAATATAATATAATATCGATATTGTCTACATTTAATAAATATATTATCTCTATCAAACAAGTTTGAATTTTTAATATAATTAATTTAACGCATAGTAATTTGTGTGATATTATTGCAACACAAACGTTTATTTTAATTTTATAATATGTTTTCTGTAGACATTGTAAAATTCATTTTGCATGCAAAACATTTACATTAACTATACTATTTGACCCTCTTAATAGTTATTGGTAATTGCAAAATTTAAATGTTATTTAAAATTCAATACGTAAATTAACGAATGCAAAATTCTGCATGAGAATTTATGAATGTGATAACACATTCTATTGTCAACATGATTTATTGTCCGGAGTTTTCGTAATTTTTTTCAATTATTCGATGGGTATAAAAATGCACGGCGCGATGGCGCGAGATACACATTATCGTTATTCTCCCCTCAGTTTCTGGCATTTCGAGGCATTCTGTGGAGACGGCGTGGAAAAGAAAATAATATAATAGGCCACGGTCCTTGGAGGGACCGGTTGACGTAACCGGTCCACTATTTTTAACTACATCCTTTTGTTTTACTTTGTCCTGGCGCTCCCGCATCTTTATCCACGTCTTTGCACTCTTCTTCCTACTCATCCATGTAAAAAAAAAACATTCTATTGTCTTTTCTTTTTTTTGTAGATTTATTCAAAAACATTTAAGACAGTTTGGAACGAATAATACACACATATTCATAATATATGTCTATAAATTTTTGAGCAGAAAAGTTTAAGTCTTTAAAGAAAAATTTACAAACAAAGGAAAGAAAACAGAGGGCCACGTTCAAAAATTTGAGCTATTTTTTAATGCTTATTTTCGATGCTGTGAACATATAGTAAACGTTTGACAAAACTTTTTTGTGCATACGTTGATCAAAAATAGTTGGAATGTTTTATTGGAAAACATTTTGGACCAGAAATTTCAGAAACGAGCACAATGTAAACAGCTGACCAAAAAGTGTAGGCAAAAAAGTAGATAAATCCACGAATATAATAAACACAGTTAGAAACACAGTTTTCTCGATGGAAGTAGGATGGAAATAGTCAGAGAGAAAGGAATTTGTCATTTGCAAAACAGCGTTAGATGCGACCATTACGTTACCTGCGCGACAACCGTTACACGATGAATACAAACGAGAGCGTCGCGTACAGAGAGTCAATTTGCAAAGAAAATGCGTGGAATTTCTGTAAACACGTTAACTTAGTTTATATTCGTTACTGCGCGTATTGTATAATCGTAAAACCAAATCCGAAAATTGATTTCTTCTTCATTATGAGATATGTATAGACCCCTTTCTAAAAAATTATAATTTATATTTTAAGTATGACCAATAATCAGAATTGCAAATTTTTATCTCTTTTCATGGAAGTTATTCATTCCTTTAATACTTTCTATTAAGAGTTTTTCATTTAAAAGGAAAAAGGTATATTATAAGTAACCCACAACACTATTTGAAGTACAGTATGTATATTTTCAGAATAATGATAAGATGACATTGAGTTATGTAGATATAATTATATCTACATAAAATCAAATACCAATCAATAAGAGAAACGTGATTAGAATATATTTTATTAGTCATTAACTCCTTTTATGATTTGCGAATAAAATTGTGACTTGAAACTTAAGAAGATATTTGGAAAATATAGAAGTTACAAAAACTGAAGACGTATTTTATTCAACACATATTTCATTGTAAGAAATTGCATCAATCATTGTTACAACATCCCGCTATATCGTCATCTCCATCGATAGTTTATTACTCATTAAAAATAAGAAATGATGTAAAAATAATATTAAAGTCTTTTCAATTTGCCTTGGATTTATATTAGATGATTTATAATTGTTGTATTAAACAATATCCCTAAACCTTTGCAAAACATGATTTAATTTTTCATGATAATAATATCCATTTCCTAATTTGAAATTGCAATGCAAATATAATAAAATTCGTAAAAAGGTTACACAAACGAGCAATTAAATAGATCAAATATTAAAAGTAGTTTAGTAAAAAGTAAAAAAAAAAAGACTAAAACTAGTCATTAATATATAAATGTATTTTATGTTAGACATTTATCAATGAAACTGTTCAAGTTTCATTAATAAAAAATTTATCAATAAAACAGATTTTACATTTATTCTTTAAAAGGATGCTGAAGTGATCAAATTATGACATTGCAATCGTATTAAAATCTCCGAATTGACTAAATAGAATATAAAAAAAATTCTTTTCTTGGATTAAAGCAAATGTAAAATCGAAAAAAAGTTAATTTTTTTCAGTTATAATTAACTTTTTTCGATTTTAGTATAAAGTCCACTGCAGCGATCTCCTAATTTTGCGTCCACTTTAATCCTGTAAAAGAGAGGATATTTGATTCCATTTAGTCAATTCGGAGATTTTTGTACGCCTGTAATAACAATAATTTGGTCACTCCAGCATTCCTTAAACTGTTTCAAGTAAACGTGCAAAAAAAAAAGGAAGGATCTTCGGAGGTAACGTTTCCAAAACGGCCGCGTAGGGGGATGGACTGGCGCTCGGCCGTCTCCGCCGGCGTTCGGCGGCGCTCGGCGGTACTCGGCGGCGCTCGGTCGTGCAGCTACACCGCCCGGAACCGTCAGTCCCGCGCAGACTCTCGAGGTGCGGGTATATACGCTTCGTGTTCTGCTACTCTCGCTGCTTCTCCGGCGTTTTTCCCACAAACACAAGAAAGAGCTCTCGGAATCGGTGCGACGCGCACGTTGTTCCGGACACGTCGGTGTAACAGCCGCGTGTTCCGCCAAAGTACCGCGAGTGAATTCGCGTTATATCCAGAGTACAGTGGCGAATACGAACGATAGCAGAGAAAGGGCGGCGAAAGACAGGGAGAGGAGACAGGGAGTGAGTGAGAGGAGGACGGCCGGAGTGCGGCTCGTGATCGATCTCACAGTGTGTACGCGCGTCAAGGTGTTTTCTTTCCGCGTCGGCCACCCGTCGCCGATCTCTATTATGTCACCGGCCGCGCGTGCCGGTAGACCGCTCTGATTCGAGGTACTCGCAAGGCACGCAACAACGCCCGCCACGATGCTGCCGCAGACACCTGACATCATCCCGACTACGCTGAACCAGGTAAGCGGGTGGCGGTTGTGACGCGGTGAGGCTGCGGCGGCGATATACGTTTGGACCGGAGGCGCCCGGTCTCGCCGATTCAAGCCGGTTGGAATTTCGGTTGGAGTTCAAATCTTCGCAGGACGCTCGCCGCCGTGGTCTCCCCCGCGTTTTCGCTCTCGTGACGATGCTCGCACGAGCTACTCCGGATCCGAGTGCGTTTCTAGTTATTGAGGTAGTTCGATTTCCGACGGCGTTACGGGGCCACGTCCTTCGCTCCACACAGCCTGAAGTATTTCAGAAATATTTGTAAAATATATATATATATATATCGCAAGATTTGAAATATTTCGAAAATATAAATATGTCCGGGAAAATCCGAGTTTTCTCGAAATATTCTTTTCCCTACGGTATACTTGTATAATATTTTTAAAATATTGTTGCGAAATATTAATTTTGATGCAGTGTTTTAAAATATGTTTAGAAAATAGTTCTGAAGTACTTCATTGAAATATTAAAAAGAAGACTCGCATAAAAAAATATTTCATGCTTTGGCATTTCAAAAGTTGTCTGGGTACATATTGTGGAAATATTTCGATTGGAATTGTTTAATTATTTCCTAGATTTTTATTGCGTTTTCTCTTAAGTAAACGGAGTGATTCCGATCGGAATCCGCACAATTCTATAATACGTGTCCCGAACGTTAGAACGCGAGGATATCGAAGGAAGTTTTTTTTCCGACATCAGCACATATCTCGTTAATCTTTCGTGACATTGGCTACGTTTACACCGTGCACTTAGTCCGCGACCCATACGATAGGTGTTTTTGTTTAATTTACAGGATAAACAAGAACATCTATTGTTTAGGCCGCGGCCTAAATGCACGGTATAAACGTAGCCATTGTCACTCGCGATGAAAATTATTATTCTATCTAGTTCACACACTTCGCTCTATTCCATTTTTTTTTTGCCGTACTATTAACCCTTCGCCGGCAATGTTAAAACAGCTGCACACGATATTATTCCTGCTGAATTGCTCGCGTTTTAATACATTACTAGAATTGCACCACGCAGCTGAATTTTAAGTAATGCAAACTTCAAGAATTTCTAGTAATTTTTATTAAAACGCAAGTAAAATTTGACGGAGAAAAAAAACGTGCGTTGGGTGCAGCAAGCTTTAGACTTTAAAGACACATTTTTCTTTATTATTATGAATTGTAGTATAGGTTTAAATCTATAAAAGATAAATAAAATACCATCCATCGCTTCTACGACAACAAAATTTCGTTAGCTTTTATAAGTATGTAAGAATTCTTTTAGATTTTTACAATCTAGAACGATATAAAAATCTATATACACAATTGAAGTTTGACAATTTCAATAGTTTCAACATGTTGACGAAGGGTGAACATTTCACATTGCTGACAGAAGGTTTAATAATAAAACATTTTAAACGATATATGAGATGAATTAAAGGATTGATCTCGAAGCAGAAAATGGCGTAAATTTTCTTTCATCTTTATCTCACGATAACGAGAATTGGACTCCGGCAGCAAACCGGTTTCAATGACTGGCTTCATTTTCCAAAGTTACTCCGAAGTTTCGCGTTGCATTTCGCGGAGAATCTGGGAAAGAGATATTTAACGATATTTTACATGAGAGTACGCTGCCTGAATTTAGCAATTATTCGCGGTTAAATTATTTCACATTTCCGTTCCGCTACAATCGCACGCGATTAATTCGAGGAGCCCGCATGTTATATGGTGTTTAAAGCTCCGTTATACAAGCGGATGTTCCACGCGGCAGAAATTGATTAGCCTCGGTATCCTGTCATGGCTCGGCGGCATCCGAACGAAATAATCGTCTTAAAATCGCTCCAAATCGCAGACTAGATCGCGATCAACCTCGGAAAGAAATAACCGACGATAATAAATGATATTCGCACGCGATACGGCCGCGAACATAGGTAATGTTAGCTCAAAAGCGCTTTTGAATTCTCACATAACAGATAGTATCTCCATTTTGGCTATTCCGGAAATTTTAATTAAAACTTTGTCCGTTTGCTTGATTCTCGCCGCGAAGAAGTTTGGCGCAATCTCACAACTCTAATCCTAGAATAGTTCAGCAACTGACATTAATATAGTTGTGATGCATCTCAAGAGATGTTATGGCATCTAAGCAAGAATTTGTTTCCTTTGAAATAAGTCTCGTTACAACTTTATCTGAATTATATATATTTGATTTTGTAGTACCATGTATAAAATTTTGCGAGAAAGAGAAGTGTTTGATGAAGTATTGGTAAATTTGAAATTATTTGAAGTTTTTTTTATTTTAATACTTTTTTATTTTAGATTTTTAAATATATTCTTACCAGTTTCGGGTAAGAAACAGACTTTTTAGTTCTGACATTAACATTAAAGTGATATAAAGATGTTATAAGGAAAGAATGTTTTGCAGAAGTATGTAAAAATTTAGCTACATAAATACCTATAAAAATAATATTGTTGGATTAACACAAAAAAACTATATGTAAGACACTCAAGCTTAATGATTTGTAAACAGTTTAGACGTTCCATCCAACTTGAGCTTGAGCCATCCTACGTAATTATTTTCGTGGTCGAACAAAATTATTTTCTAACTAAATTTTTACGTATTTCAGCAAAATTATTATTTTCGTATAAATAAAAATTATTTTTTCTGAAGCACTTTGTTACCTTCATTATGTAATTTAATTTTGTAGTACAGCCTTTTTTTGATTATGTAATTTAATTTTGTAATATTATGCATGACATTTCGTGAATTAAATAAGGCGAATTTTTTAAACACTGAAAAATTAGAAATTTTTGAAAGTTATTTTTAATTCAATATGTTTTTGTTTTACATATTTGTAACATTTTAAAATAAACACTAATTTTTTATTTAGATTCAAATAAATTTTTCTACAAGTATAATTTATAGGTGGATGAGTAGTTGGTTAAATAATACATTTACTTCTTATAAAAATTTCCCAGTTATTCGGAACTGATAATAAAACACGTGTCTGTGCGGATAAAGTGGATAAACTATACTTTTCGTGTTGGGCACGATTCGAGTACTTTTCCTAGTGTTTACGAGGAACTTTAGTTTCCAAACAATACGTATAACAGGTTCTATATGTCACTTTGTATGATGAAAAGGAAATAATAATGAGAGATAAACTATATATGATCGATAATAACCAGAAGGCTTTGCCAAGGTCTGCTTACAGCAGACAACGCTATATCGACAACATTGACATTTTATCATGCAAAGTGGCTCGAGTGGTTTATCTTCCTTTATGCTGTTCTCTTACACGTGATATAATCGATCGAGTGGAGACCAGGGTTAAAAAAATTCCTTTCCATAATATATAGGTATCTTTCCCTGGCATTGAATTTTTTTACGACGGGAAAGAGGTATAATTTAAATTATAAAAAGTGTACGTCAATTATACATATAAGAAATCTTTCGTCTGTTAATTAACATAAATTTTTGACGTTCTAGAGGATTAAATCTGCAATTGTTTTAAAAAGTTAAAGAACAGATGTAACTTTTAAGAAGCTTATCGGGCTCTAACAGGTGAATCATGAATCGATAATCCTTTGTCAATAAATTGTTTAAAGACAACGTGAGATATTCCTTCGCGATAAAGATTCATTGATCGCTGCTGAGTTTTTATTCTTATATAATCATGATGAATCTACTGAGATACGTATGTCACGTATTGAATCAAAAATCGATCTGAGCAATAATTATAATACATTTTATGTAATAATAAACGTGTTATTGAAATTTGCCGTAACGTGCCTGAATCGAGTATGCTAAAATTGCTGTAATTACTGCGAAACAATTCTGCCATACATTTTTCACTTATCGCCGAAGCATGTCGGTTTCGAAATACCGATCGGTTACCCCAGACCGAATTTCGCTAGGTCAGAAATTAAAGTCGTGCAACAACATGACGTAATTTATCACGCAATATTAAACGATAAACAAATGTAAAATTTAGAGTGCAATTTATTCTTATCGCTACAAATGTTTTACTTTCAAGTATCAAATTAATCAATCGAAAGCAAATTAATTAATTATAATCAAAGAATTTTTCAATGCATTTATAACATTATAAACTTGTTATCAAAGAATTATTATATAGTTATAAACTAATAATTTTAAATCTGTAAATGAATCTACGATTATTTTTTTAATTATCTACTTTATTAAAAACTCATTTTCATCGTAGAAATAATTAATCTTGTTGATTTCAAGAAAAACAGTTTTGCGATGTTATATACATATATTATGTATGTAGAAATGTATATTTTAAATCTAAAGGATTAAATGAACGGGGCGACCTATTAATATTTCGTTTTAGATAATTTCCTATCTTTTTAAGATACGGAATTGTCGTTGAATTAAATTTTAATCAGAGTTTCAAACGAGTTTCTCGCACGAGACGCGACCGGGCCGGTTTCTTGCGCTCGTTCGCACGAGTGGCATTGACTTTTCCGCGTATTTCCGATGACTCGAGAGAGGAAAGGCACAGCACGTTTCACCACGTCTGTTTGTCCACGTATGATTTCGTCGTAGGTGCCTCCTCTTCCGAGACCGCGCGCTGTTCCGCTCAGGTTTATCATTCGTGGAAGGTGCGTGACGTACTCCACGAGAGAATTCTTGAGGCGGACCTTATCGATTGTTTCGAAAGCCAATGTTAAACAAGGCGACACCTCGTGCGCGACGGTACTCGCGGAGATATACGGTCGCAATCGTGCGGAACGTAGATCGTAATAATTATCCTATTGAGTCATTCACCGACGAGTTTTTGATTCAGTCAACGCTGCTTTTTCATCGAAAAAATGCGCTAGTTTACGGTAAAAAATTACTGCAAACCGAATTAGTTGTTTCTTATGGATTTTTGAATAAAAAATTGAGTTTAATGTTCAAAAATGGCTTCTTTAAACGATATTTGACATTTTTTTTGTAAAGAAGGTTATTTTAAATTTTCAATTAAAAGTCATGAATGTATTATTTGTGTCCTCTATAAAATACATTTCGTTTCATTTCAATATGTTACTGTTTAGCCATGTTATGAAGATTTGTCTAGTTTAAAGTAAATTAAAAAAAGCATATTTTTGTACATTTTATAGATCGACATGCTGAAATAAAATATCGAATAAATATTTTGATTTTAGAGTTTCTATTAATGTAGATTAACTTTAATCTCAGTTTAACTTATTAATTCTTATGTCTATTTTGTCCAATACAGATTAACTTTAATCTTGGTTTAACCTTACTTTATCTCTTTTTCTAATTTTTAGAACTAGAAAAAGATGAAAAGTAAATTGAACTGAGATTGAAGTTAATCTATATTGATGGAAACTGGCATTAGAAGAAAAAAAAAGTTGGAGAGTAAGTTGAACAGAGAGATTAAAGCTAATCTATATTGATGGAAACGGGCATTAGAACTAGAAAAAGATGAAGAATAAGTTGAACCGAGATTAAAGTCACTCTGCATCTGTGGGAACGGGCATTAACGGTTTCATCAGTCTCGCAGTCGATTCTAACAATCGCCACATCTATTTGCAAAATGGTTGCTACATTATCGGCCTTCCGGACCATCAACATAATCGACGACGCGACTGTACAAGCCGAGGTACAAGCTATTTCTGTGACTAGTCCTTCCATTTAAATGACGGTACCTCATGAAGTTGCTGGACGTACGAACACTGGCAAGACGAGATTAATCCCGCGCGACCACTCCCATGTTGAAGATTAAGGATGATATTTGCAGAAACGATTACGCTTAGAGCGCAGTATCAGCGCATTGCGATGATAGCGTTACGCTCATCGTTGGCATTCTCATAATCGCGCGACTCCGTCATGCGTGTTCTATGCAAATACCGCTTTATGCAAACGACATCGATGCCACGGTCTTCACAGAAGCTGCAAGTCGACCTCATAGCGAATAATGCATTGTTGCGAGATTAAACGCGTCAGGAACGCACCGCCAGAATTAAACCTTTTCCGACAGAAACAGAGAGAATCTGCAAATACATAGTTTTCGTGTTAGAAATGACAGAGGGATACAGGCAGAGGCAGACAATATGATATACATGACGTTAATATAGTTTGAAAATGAAGCTACAAATATTGAAGATATTATGCATGTGCTATTAAGAAGTTAGCGTATCAAATGTGAATAAAGATGCGCGATCAATACGTGTATCTTGCATCGGAAATATACTCGTAGTAACAACAGTATTACTGCAATATATTAAGAAAAATGGTTTGATTGAAAATGAACAAACCAGAAAATTCTAATTCAATCAAAATCCCGGTAGTCTCTCTCTCTCTCAACTAGAATTTTCTGATTAAATCTACTAAAATTCTGAGATACCGAGATTTGATTGATTTAATTAGAATTTTCTGGTTTGCCTATTTTCAATCAAATAATTTTTCTCAGTGTAATTTATATCTACAATAATATTAGTATTATCGTATTATGTAATATTAGAATTGCTAAACGTTAACGTGTTTCTTTATCTTTTCGCTTCGGAAAGAGGAAACTTTCCGGAAGAAAATCTAATAATTGCTTAGATTTTTTTTTAATACATCGTGAGAAACAGGATACAAAATAACGTGTTTTAATATATCTAGTACAAACGTGAGAAAAAAATCCAGGGTTGTTTGCGCGATTAAGAAAACCGAGAACAGGGAATTTTTAATGATTGCAGATTTGATATCTTCCACGTACGATGTTTCATGTTGATCACGTTACGCGTTGATGCTATCGCTAAATTTAAACTTCCAGGTACATTGCCAGGTGTACCAATTGTATCGTGGTCTAGGTGAACCTTCAGAATAAAAAGCAGGTATTATACGAAAGTGTTATTGCCACAAAAGATTTAAATTCACATATATTTTTTCGTAAATACAGGTCGTTTTATCATTGCAAAAAATTGTAAAATTTTTTTTATTGAAATTATATACATATATTACATTATCTTTTTCATTAAAATATAATACATTGATGAACTATATAAAAATATATTTAAAGAAATTGTTTATTATATCAAAATACAATTATAATCCGGAAATATATATATATATTATACATATATATATATTATACTTATATATTATACATAAATTAAATATAATTTCACTTAATTAAATATTTACAAAGAGAATATATTTATCTTGGAAAGATATTATATTTCGTATTGTATATAGTTTTACTGGTAGTTAAAACATGATTAAATCTGTAATTACGTGAATAGTTTCAATGATCGTAAAATATAATGGCTAGTATCGTATATATTTTGTGATTATTCTCGACAATTTATATATCTTTTATTATCGATATAGATGAAACTATATCCAATGCGGAAACTTAAATATCCAGCTGTGGCTTTTGAATGTATCTATCCATGCGCATATAATATATTTTTATAATCTTGAAACCAGTTTAAACGGGATGCGTTACGCTTGATAAGATTTTTCCAAAAGATTACTTGCGCCCATAATCCAGTCAACTATCCGCTTTCCTAATAACGAAAACGATCGCTTGATTATAGCTGCCGTAAAAGCATCGTAATAGGTACATTCATCTATGACTCGTGATAATGATCGATCGATCGATCGATATACGCATCGTACCGTGGATATTAAGGCGGAGCAAAATCGTCCCGCTCTGAAATTAAACTTCAAAAATTTTAACGAACAAAAATTTGATTGAACAGTTAAGTTAAAAATCCCGATGGAACGTATTTGCTTCATAACCGAAACCGAAGCCCTTTGATCATCCCCTTTGCCTTTTATCTCCTATAAATTAATACGCTTTTATGATAATAGATAGGAGAAAAGGCAAAAAGATATTCTCATGAAAGTAGGTTGACTCTTACTTTATCAAAAGAGAAAAAATAAATCAATTTAATTTTTTTAATGCAAAAGAAAATATATATTGAAGCAGATGGGTAAAGATAAAATTAATGTTATTGAAAAAATTTGAACGATCGTTCCGATCATCTCGCATGTTTGCAAGTATAAATCGTAAAGTCTAGTTATGTAAATGAAGGTGAAAACAATTTTATATCGTGCTGAAGCATAACTCTGGCGAACGTTATAATTAGATTTGCAGCCCTCGTTGTACATATTCAAGGGAGATTTGATTTATTAAATTTCTTAACTCGCGCGAGAGTCTTTCGGATTAATAAATTAGAGTGCGTTATCTAAATCGTTGTCATGATAATTGTATCGTGTCGTGCAAAGTAGCTAGGCACTGTCGCTTTCCATGTATCCTGGATTAATTACTAATTTTTCAGTCTAATTAAATCAAAGACAACCTATCTGTATGAGGCAAGAGTCTCAAAGCCGTATATTAACTCTAAATAATTCGATGCGATTAGAGTAGCAGCGACAGTCGGCGCACTTACATGAGAAAAGGTTGTGTAACTAGTTATAACTGCCATGCTTGCTTACCATAGCGAACGTGCAGCGGCGAGATTTCATTACCTTGCTCTTTGTTCTGTGTTTATTGTCCTTCTTTGAATAACGCGATGCTTGCAGAAATAGCTTGACACCTTCTTCGTAGTACACGTAAAGCACTTTATTACGTCTTTATTTACGTTACAATTAGCTTTTATAAAATTGAAATGTATTAAAAAAACCTTGTGTTGCGTGGCTAAGAAAGAATCGAAATACTAATATTATATTCTACAGAAAAAGCTAAAATAAACAAATTAAGTAAATAATAAAGAGATGTACAAGAAAATTTTTTCATAGTAATTATAATTTATTATAATTTAAAAAAGTAATCTTTCATACCACAAATATTTTAATAAGGTTAATTAAACAACATATTTTTTTAATTTTTGAAGAATTTAATTATTTTACCATTATATTCCACTTATTCATTCACCGACAATTAATAAAGTTTAATTTTTGCAAAATTTCTGAACCTGTTTGATAATACCATATCAATGCTCTGATGACTTTAACACAATAATTTTGGGCGTTATGCATATTAAAAAGCCTTGCCTTCTTCACGGCAGCATCGCAATTAGTTTGATAAAAAAAAAAGAGAGATGTAGTAGCTTAAGGCTTGAAAAGCTCGTCGGTGGTTTCTTCTCATCGGCCAGTGGCTTAATGAGATTTCGCGGTCGACAGTGGTGTAATTAGGGGCGAGAGTGCCCCGTGCCCCGCCTGTTAAAAACCTCCACCACCCGCTCCTCTGCGTATTTTAATGCGATTTAATTTACCGTTAGCTGCACTCATGGTTACCTGCCGCTCATTGGAGAAAGGTGAGTGTGTCGGTTCCGGAGTCAAGACGAAGAACGAGGGGGGTCTGCCGGTCCCCCCACTTTTTGTGGTCATCGAGTGGGGCGTAAATATATGTTCGTCAATCGGCATGCAGACTTTGCGATCGCGAAACGAAAGTAAACCGGTATAAATCGAACTGTACATTCAGTGACGAGTTCCATCATTTTCTATAGGAATATTTTATTTAAAGCAACTTATAGGAGTATTATTTCAAAAATTATACTTTTGAAAAACACAAATTATTTATGAAGTAAAAAACACAAATAAGCAGAATTATAAAAATACGTATGAATTAATGAAATGGATTAAAAATACAATATCAAATAATACAATTACTTTAATTATTTATTTATGAAATGTATGAATATGTATTATATTTGCTTTTTAAAATTTTTATAACAAAGTATAATACATATATAATATATCATAATATATAATTTATAACAAAATATTTTAAATTCATTTTTTAGACCAATGATGCGCAGCTTAAACCAGTGGCCCATGAATCGCATGCGGCTTACCTGAATTTTTTGCGTCAATTTATAGCCGAAAATATAAAATCATATTTTCTATGTTATGCAAATTAAATAAACATTATGCGACCTGTAAGATTTTATCTATTTCTGAAAATTGTCCTTAAAGAACTTCGCAGATATTTGGCTAAACAAGTATTAATATCCTTTATTTACGCACTAATTGTGTGCTAGAGAAACATGAGAAATAAATAATGATATCATATTATTGCATGAGTCGTATTTATTCTTCACATTATTTTGGCGAAAAACATGAGCGGATTCTCACCCTGACATGACATTGACCAAAATGGCAAAGACCCTCAGGTGGTGCTAGAGAGAAGACTACGATCGATCGGTCTCGAGACATAAATGTAGACATGCCCCGAAGCCGCCCTTTCTAACTTCTTCCTCTTGCAACTCGTTAAATATTAAGAGTATCAACAGCAGGAAATATTCTCACTTTCTGAGAAAAAGAAAATCGACATATATTCTTCCAAACTCAGAAACGCGGAATAACTTGTAGAAAGCGATTGTAATATCAATTATTCTCGTGTCTACTCAAATAAATTATGATAATCGCGAACTTCAATTATACTATCTCATATAAAACTTGTTAATGACATTCATGTCGTCATAAATCCTTTTAATCGCATTTTGGAGACACATTGGTCCTTTTAAAACCATTATCGACACTTGTGCAGTTGATAGCAGCGTTTTAATCGAAAGGTAGCCACTGGACCGTAGATTGTCACGACAGATCGATATCATATCGGATAGTATTGGAGACATTCTATTGAATCGTATCCGTGTAATTTGCTGAAATTCGCGCACACGCGCATTCAACTTTAGCGATTTAATATAAATTTGTATTGCAATATGTATCGAGTATATTATAGTATTATAAATACTTAAGAAAATATAGCCTGTAATAAATAACCTGTAGTGGAGCAGCGTAATCCTCTAGTGGGAGGATATTAAGAACCTTGACTGGAAAATCTTGCGCTAAATTCCGTGAGAAATCTTGACAACCGATCGATTGTTCTTGCTGTCTCGTTGAGCACGTTTCGCGTTTCGTTAGCAACAAGTTGTCAGACTACAATCTGCTCTATCATAACTGTCTCCAACTGTCCTTCATGAAGATAGACAAGGAATTGCGTAACGATGACGATTTTTCTTACGGTTTTCAGTCATTTATCTCATTCATTTATTTCTTAAATAATAAATCAATGCATATCTTGCGTTTTATAGGTACGTACATAGGGTCTGTTTTTTGTTCCTGCACTGTCTAAACTAGTACACACGGTGCAATAAGTTGAAGTGAAATAAATATACGTTTGTTTCATTTTAACTTATTGCATCGTGTGCACTAGTTCAAAAACATTTGTTACTTGATTTTCTTATTTATACAACAAATATAGAACACATTTGAGATGACAATTAAAGTAACGTTCCACGAGCATTTCCCAAAAGAAGGTTATTTCTTTATTAACATAAAAAATACATTTACATTGTTTTTATACTATAGCTCTCCAAAATATAAATTTAGTATACAATCTATTCCTTTATTGAAATTATGACACCTTGATTTTAATATTTTTGCTAAAGAGGACCGTAACTGTGGATCGAAACATTCAATTAGTTATGGTATAAAATAAAATAATTTCCGCAATTGTACCTAGCATTTTGCTTTTACAGACTTTTTATTTCAATGTTTATATTGTTATGATATTTTGTTTAGATAGAGAGATTTATTTACTTTTCGATTTATTTACATCGTTACATTGTCAATATATTCGTTTATTATAGACGTACCTGTCACGATTGCAATCTGTCAGGTTATTGATCCACCTACATTCAGAATAGGGCGATACATATATACAGGATAATCTGTAACGATTCCCACGGTCTTCAGGGGTCCACACGCGAGCATCCACACACCTCTCGGCTCGACACGCCACCTTTTCAAGACATTTCTGAGCACCGGCGGTTCTTTCGTGAAGGTTCTTTAAGAGGAAGCACCGTATTCGCGTGGAATCTAATTGCACTACTTCTTAAATATCGTGTTATTCACGGCTTCGTTGCTGCGGCCCGCCTTCGATCGGAATTTGCGATACGTCTTGATTTCTCACTATACTTTGGTATTCTCGTTAACGCATCAGCACGCGATAAACGCGGCTCGCAATTAATTATATTTCGCCAGGCAGATAGTGTTCGCGGTTTGAAAAAAACGCTGACGGGTTTTGCGAGGGTACGTTTGAACGATGGAATTATACGGACGTAAGACGTTGCGTGTCGCGTGATCGTTTACAATGTAAATGAGATCACGATGAACGTACACCGTAGGACAATACGAAAAATCTCGCAATAAATATGCATTATAAACTGTTTTATTAATCATCATATAATAAAAATATTCAGAAATCTTGTTCGAAAACGAACAATTCTGAAATTGAAGATTGATGTATGTAGATCTCGTATTAAAAATCTTGACACTCTAATTATATATGTATATAATTTATACATATAAAAATATTAAAATACTAAATACTTTATTTTATATTTACTTAATTACTATATTTTTTTATCATTATATAATTACATATATAAAAGTATGTTTCTGAGTTTTGCTGATATAAAGGTATAACTTTTTAATAAGTAATAATTATAACTATATAATTTCCTTTTGAATTTTTGCTATACGTTTTTGTATCCGATCTTCCGGTAAATTTTTCTTGAAGCATCATGTAAAAGATCGTGAGATGCGCAAGAAATCCAGCAGATTATTCAACTCAGCCTCTTTCGTCCACGATCTCTTTTTTCTTTCTCTCTCCATTCAAAGAGATTTCATTGTCGAGTTTGACGCATCTTACGTTATATAGAGCAGGTGCGCGGTTTACCTGCCGCAGGCGGTGCTGCTTTTTCATTTTCTCTACTTTGCTGCCTTCGCGTTCTGCGATCATCATATCTCCGCTCGTTTCGTTTTCTTCTGCAGAGTCTTCTTTACCGCGGTAAAGAATTCAGTGGGAATTAATACCACATATTATAAATAAAACGTTTGCATGTGAATCCATCGCGGATTACGATGCAGTAGCGCGATATGAACGAGAGTCGATCCAATTTACCACACAATCTCGTAGCTCACATATCTGAATGCAAAATAAATTTTCTATTTTTAATTTGAAGTGTCTCGTTCTTTAGATATACTTACTTCTAACTTAGGAAACCTTTAATCTTTCAGCAATTGAAAATAATATCTTGTAAAATTATTTTGTATTTACTTTAAAATTACAAAAATTTTATCAATTTACTTTATATATAAATTATTTTATTTATATATGATAAGATTATAAAAAATATAAAATTACACCCATATTTTCTGAGAAAACTTTTAGAGAGACGAGAGCGATAGATTCTCTTTCCGATAATTTATTAGAGCATAAGTACTGCTTAGAATAATGTTATTGGCGCATTTTAATCACATAGCAAAATTACAACAATTCGGAGAAAGCTTTAAAGTTATTATTTTCCAGAAACAGGGTCACAATTTCACATATATTATCGCAAAGTTATATAATGGTAACCAAAGTTGATAAACCTCTCGGGAAGTAATCTAACTCTTCTTACAACTTCCTGCGACCTCCGTAAACGTTTCATTCAGTTTTTTCTAAAAGAAACTCCGGAATCCGTATTTATTTGAACCGGTCGGGACCACCAGCAGTGGCACGATTGTTCAAAATGCGGATGTGTGCTAAAGGACTCGTTTCTACCTCTCTCATCCTCTTTATCCTTCTTAAAGAGAATAATAGGAAGGAATTAATTATACGGAAAGAAATGGCGTAATTTATCTTAGTTCATTTTCTAAGTCTCGATTATTGTTTTTATTTCTATGGTTGCCCCCTTCGGAATGTGATTAACTTTTTTATCTATATAACGCGAAATATTATTTGATACTTGAGTTCAGAATATATAAAAATGATTTGTTGAGAGAGAAAGAAGGAGAGTAAAAAATCAAGTATAAATAAAATTTATTCTGTAAAAAAGGGAAATTTAAACTACTAGTAAACAAATGAAATGTAAATTAATAAACTATAAAATTATGTATGTAAAAGATTATCTGTATTCGAATGATTAAAATATTTTTTACGTATTTTTTGAAATCTCGTTATTTAGCTGTATGCTTAAATCGAACCAGTCGATATAAGAGCATTTCAGATCTGAAGATCAATTAATCAAACGAGATAATTCGGCTATAACATGATGGATCTCATGATGAATCATCGTCCCACGGCCATAGCGGCGATAGGTCGTGGGTTAAACGACGAAACATTTGTCAGATGTGGGTGAAACTAATTTGGCCTTTGCGAGTCGAACTAGGAAGTACCTACCTACTCGTGTTCCGCAGCCCGCATTAATTCAAGGATCTTCATAGAAATCCAATAATCATTGTCTCTTCTTGCAATGAAACGGTCGGTTTCACTCAGAACGAAATGGATATAAAATCCATTTTCTGTTTGACACACACTCATAATTACGAGTATCATGTGTGACGTCTTGGAACAAATGTAAAGGTACCGCGTAAGTTTCGATTCGCACCGATCTTTATTTATTCCGCTTTTTAAATTATTACACACAATCAAATATATACATGTATATATACGTATTAATATACAACAAAAATAATAAAAAATCAACGTCAACTGTAAAAATTTACTCTTTAATTTCTACATATATGATGATTCGATATCTGCTCCAATTTATTGAAGAATGGCTAATATTATTGGAATTTGATATCAATCTACTCGTGGATATTGCAACTTTCTGCGTAAAGCGAGTCTAGGGAAGTTTCACGTAATCGAGAGATTGTGAAATTTAACTTATCGATATTTCTACATCCGCGGGAGAGGCAAAGAAAATAAGAAAACAATATTTTCTCGTTGACGTGAGGGTGGAATGAAATGACATGAATTCCATCATCCAGCAACGTTGCAACAGATTCCAGGCTTCCACCCTCTAGGCAGAATCTAATCTTTCGTAGACAGGGGCGATCACGCCGTGCGACGGCGGAGGGTTGTAACACCCTCCGGTTTAAAATCTCGTAAGAGTGGAAAATGGAGATCCGAGGGAACTCACGTCTGGTTTAATTGCCCGCTTGTTCTCGTCAAGTCCTACAGACATCTGCTGTAACGTCGCTGCAAATTTTCGATTAGCATAATCTAAGTTGAGCAATAACGAGCTCTCAACGGATTATTAACAGTTATTCGCATATTTTACGTTCCCTCAGGCATATCTAAATAGCATATACGTATAAATATCATACGCGAGCTTTGAATTTTAACTAGAATATAATTGAAGGCTATCGATAACGAAATGACTCGTTTGTGTGATAATTTTATTTAATCTCTCTCTTGAATATTAATTTATACTTTTTATCAGTAATTTAACGTGATAGTTACAAAGTTAATTTAATGATAATTTATTAAAAATCTTGAAAATTGAAATTATTTGTACGTTTAGTATTTTAATTCTATACGTATGTATATATTTATATATACGTATATTGTAATAATTGAATTAATTTATTCATATCAAGAATAAATCTTGGATCAAAATTGTATTATTAAAATCGTTTATTCTTGATATCTTAGTGACAAGATAATAGCTAATTCAATTTGAATACTTAATTAAACATAGTTCAGATCTATTTTTATTATCAGGTACCCTTCCCCTATCAAGTAATTTTATTACATCATTCCTCACGGCAGTGGTCGAGTTAATCCACTCGCCTCGTTTGTATGCTTACAATACTTGGAGGTGCTTTAAGTCATCGTTGTTACAACTGTATTCTGCGTGTAGGATTTCCAAGCGGAATGTTTGTGCCAGGCACGTTCACGCTGTGCTCCTTCCTTTTCGCGATGCTTTTCTTTCTCTCGTGTTTCTATTTCACTCTTCTAGTTATACTTTGAAGTTGCCGTCTCGAGATTTGTCGTGGAAACCAGTTTATTGCCACACGCACGCGTCGCGTACCTCTTCTTGTGAATAATTTTTCTGTATGCAAATTATGTTTGTGAGATCTCGTGTTTTTTCAGTACCATCACTTACTGAGATTATTACGTTTCTGTCTGATTACACGGGCTTTTATTTATTCTTTTAACTTTATTTAAATTGTATTTTTCACGCTGAAAATTTGACCGTAAATTAAAGCGAATCTAAGAAGAGAATTGATTAATTTTAATGCATATATAGATAATATCAGAATCGAATTATATATAGCATTTTATAATATTATACCCGTGTGAAGCTGGCCCCCCAATATTAAAAAATCGATTTTTTTCTTCATGTATTCGTTTGTTCATCGTTTGCTCACGAATGCTCAGTTGGAATTTTCGTTTGCTCACCTTTAGTTCAAAAGATATAAGAAAATTAAGTTTTGGTATTATAGATAAGGGTATTATAGATAAGAGCAAACGAAAATTATAACTGAGCATTCGTGAGCAAACGATGAGCAAACGAATGCATAAAGAAAAAAATCGATTTTTTAATATTGGGGGGCCAGCTTCACACGGGTAAACTACCTGTTAATATATTATCCATAAATTTACTTTTAGAAATTATTATAAGAAATAAATTTAATTATATAATAATAGACACATTTAATAATTTCTAGTGTTATATTATTATACGTGTATAATATTCGAAATTATTATATGTGTCTATTGCTTTATTTTTATAATTGCATCATTACAATTAGATATTTTTCGTATCACATTTTTTTACTGAATCACATTCTACATTTTTACATAATTTTAATTAATATTAGAAATAATACATTGTTATAATTTTAAATTTAACTATAACATTTTAAGTTTACTGTTGATATGACACGGTATAAAGTTACACTGCTTTTAGTACATAATGTCAGATTGTATGTCCCACGATGATATATCTGTATCGATCCATGCTGGATAAATATCTCTTTTGAAATTATCTAATCTTATCTTTAATGTGTGTCGTTCATGTTATATAGAATTTGATAAATATTGCTCAGTATATCACGTCTCTATTCGTTTTGATAAATTCAATATATTTTATTTAACTTATTAGAAATCTTTGTGTTTTTATGCTCCTTTAATTTTTTGTTACTTTTATTTGTTTGATTTATGATTTTCAAAGAATCAAAATGTACCGTGTGTAAATTGAAAATCTGAATTTCGAAGCCAACTCTAAAAAATAATCTGAATTAAAGTAATTGAATGTACCTTTGATCTAAAAACTTTACAAATCATGATATTGTGATATAGGTCTATCACGGTGTAATTATTCTTTTTAAAAATATAATATACAGAGATAAAAGTATTACTTGAAAAATTATTTTTAGTATGAGCTATATTATATATTAAAAAAAGTTGTAAATAAAAAAATAAAAAAAAAATTAAATTGTATTTTTTTTTCTAGACATTTGTAATTTTAAAGTCAATGCAATTTGAAATTTTGATTCTCAATTCTAGTGTATTATGACGCAGTAGGAGAAAATTCTTTAACGATTTTGAGAACCGTTTGATGGCAGAGATTGCCATCAACCGGAAAGCATCTGGAGATGTTCTTTAAATGCTCTGAGAAAGTCTGACGTCTCGTGGGAAGATTTTCCACAGGACATAATTTCGGCCGAGTATCTTTGCGGATTGCTCCGAAAAGAGACAACGTTGCCATTCTGGCTGGTTGCCTGACCTGCTTGGACAGCGTATCGAATGGACGAATATAAAAGGATGAGAAATTGAAATCCTCTCTTTCCTTCTACAGAGAACGGTACAATGCAAAAGAAAGAACTCCAATAACTCGCCATGGGAGCAATTTGTCGTTCTCATTAACGCACGCCATGCACCTGTTTCCTGTGCTTCTGATTTACGTCTCCGACAATTTCTGGAGAAAAACTTCATTTATAATATTTTCTCTGTATGTGTATTTTAGTCAATTAATATTATATTACATAATTTAAATCTATGGGAGGTAAATTGATCATACTTTATTTGAAATTCTCATTCCCACACGGAGAAGGCAAGCTGAAACATGTATTTACTTATTGACTTTCTCGAACACCAGTCGGTTTTCCGTATCAACTGAGCGACGAAACGAACGAGAATAATTTCTCGCGGAAATCAGCTACGAGGGACGGATAGGCGAAAGGGGAGTATAGATTAACCCCGGGGACCACGTGTACACACCCTTACGGTTACTGTTGACTCAGACTGCTCACCCAGGCAGGATGGTCGGTCGTAACTCGCACGAGGGTCGATTCATATTATACGGTGCAGCGAGATACGACCGACCATATTCGTGAACGTGATATTTTCTTTAATGTTTTTTCTCGGTTTTGACAGTTATCGTTGGATAGACTGTACGGCGAAATTGATTATTTCGAAGCACAAAGCTATAGCAAGTCTTCTTATCATCGAAGAAGATATCTTGTGGCTCTGCAGACAAATCCGAATTTAATTTGTGATTTAATTATTATCAAACGTAAATAATGGCTTCTATTTAAAGTTCAAAACTAACTTTAAATTTGTTTTGTAGCGCTCTCATGTTTTATTCATCCATCTTTTGATTGCACTTTAGTCTATTATTTTATTACCATCGCCTTTACAACTACTGTCGTACTTCTTTAATTTTTGTTAATTGAAATATCATTTAATTTTGGGATTTATTATTATGTTTTAATTATTTTGCCATTTTCGAAATCAACTGTAACGATGCAGCAACAATTTAGAGTGTCTGTGTTGCCGGTACTTTTGTCATCTGATTCTCTCTTTCTCTTTCTTCGTCCTTTTTCGTGGTGCTATCTCGATAAATTACTGCCGCTTGTCCCGACGTTAAAGAATTATTATGTGTTTACGCCCCTACGTGGAGGTACGATGCGTAGGATCATTTGAGATATCTTTTTGCCGTGAATAATACGCGTGACGTACTTGTGAGTTGATATAAAATCGTAATTACACACACATCTGTTATTCTATTAAAAATAAAAATTCTCGATAGTAAAAATGATACCAAAGTGTTATATCAAATTTCAACCAGATTATTTTTTTTACCAAACAATTAAATAAATCGAACTCTTAAAATCAAACAAAATAATGAAAAGAACAAAACATAAGCTAATAAGAGTCATACATGGATGGCGGTGCGGAGATATATTTCAATGCACATTACATATAAGAGTTAATGAGACGTAAAATGTACATTTTAGCTCATATTCTGGAAATACATTCTGCCTCATTAATTTAGGTATATATGTATAATATGCATGTGAATATATCTGTGTACTAACATCCGTGTGTGACTTTTATTAGCTTATGCTTTATTCTTTTTATTATTTTATTTCGTTTTTTATCCTTTCTGTGTAAATTCAGAAAATAATCTAAATATGGTATTACTTAATTGAATTTGAACATCATCGACCAATGCGCCGACTGCACGTGTCAGATGAGCGAATTTAAATTAAAATAGATTTAATATATGACGCGTGACAATGACAGGATGGACGATGTTCGAGATATACGCTAGAGATTGGTCCTCGCCGGAGATTGGCGAAATTCTCGGTCATGCGAGAAGATAAAAGTCGATTTTTTTTTATATTATGCGGCCACGATCGCGCTCGCTTTAGCGATTAAATTGATCTTATCGAAGTGAGTAACTATAGCCGTAGCCGCAGGTTAATATCTTCACGTCGATGGCGCAAGTTTCCCGATGCTTAGAGCTCCCCTGGCTCGGTTATCGATGGTGCGTCGTTTCGTTGATATTCGAGGCCACGGTGTGCGTTGTCGGCAGAAAAGAATCTGATCGATATCAAGCGTGAATGCGACGCGCGCGCGACTGATTGGAATATTAATAAGGGGAATGGATGCGCGTGAAAGAACGAGGATTATCCGTGGAACTTCAGCGAACTCTTGCACGCAGTATGGTTGTTCGTTTCATATATAGACTTTGTTTGCACGTACATATTTCAATTGCGTTTTTTATGCAAAAAATGTACATAGTACAAATTTGCCAGCATCTAGAAGTCATATTTTTACTTCTCTTTCATACATTTTTAGATTCTTAAGTTTTACAGATTCATAAATCTTTACAAGGTATTGGAACTCATTAATATTAAAATAATTTTGAATAATTATTTGTTGTTATTTATAGAAAGTGATAAAACTTGTTTATTAGATTTCCCTCGTCTCTGTCTCTCTCTTTCTCTCTCATGTTTATAATTAATTTTATTAATAAATTTTATTTTATTTTCTCTCTATTTTGTATTATAGAATATATTTAAAATAAATTTTCTATTTAAAACATTAAAGTCAACTTCTTTAATAATGGAAGATATTTATAATTACATCTACAAATCATTTATAATTGTATCTGCAAATTATACTGCATGGTACGATTAACGGAGTATAATTTTATAACATTTTATATCACTATCAATGACTCATGAATCACTGGAAAATGACAATTCGCCGTTACAAAGTGAAATTTTAATACTTAACACGCGGACAGCCACGAAGAATAACGATCTTGTCGGTAGCAGTCGTCGACCTACCAACCAACAAGTTCCCATAGCATGTACAATATACATGTGTACCTATATTACATACTGGCTATAAAATCTCAAAAGTCTTTCGCCGATTTATATATATATATATATGATCCAGCTCAACAGTTGGACGCTTACCAGCTGCAATCTCTTTCTCTCCTCGTTGTCTTGAAAGTATTTATTGCCACGCGTATGACCAATGTACTCTATAATACTCTATAACACTACTTCGCGAGTGCTGGATTCTGTTTTATTATTTATTACTCGCGAATACCACGTCGGAAAATATATGATTGAAAAGCAGCGTTGTTAATCTTCTTCAGGCGATATTCTTTGATCGATGGAACAGCGATGAGTATATTTTCACTGAAAACAACATTTTTCTCTGTGTAAATAAAAAATTAATATCCTGTTCTGTTAAACAATAAAAACAAAGACATCCTGTTTTTTTAATCTCAACTTAATCAATAATGTTTAGTTTTTCTTTGTAATTTTCAAATTTTGCTGAAACGCTCTCAGTATGCAAGAAACATTTCTAAACATTTCAACAACATTACAGCAACGTTATTTTTTGCTTACTGGGATGAGATCTCTGCCTAGAAAAAATCTTTTGCGATGTTTTGTTTGCTTATAGGTATATTGAAGTGTCGTAGAATGTTACAACGAAATTGGTTGTAGTTTCAGATAATTAAATTTTACCATTGCATGTGCATTGATAATTGAATAATGATTCGCTTCCATCATTCTGCTCCGTCAGTCAGGAATTCTCTCGTCATATGAATTATGATTATTATTACATATATTAATAGCATATATATTAAATTTAAATTAATCGGCTTACGATATCATATTTGCTTTGTAACGATTTCATTGATACTGTTTACATAATATAGACATTTGGTTTCATTAATTCTATTACCACACACATTTGCAGTATATTAGGAAATTTTTTACCTATATTTTAGCATCGACAAAATTTTTTTATTTAATTTAATTTTTTAATTAATTTATAATAAACTGAATTCGATCTTTTTCCATTTTTCGTCCATTATTTATTCATATATGGTTTGTAGTTTAATGACATAT
Source organism: Cyphomyrmex costatus (assembly GCF_001594065.2). Classification (NCBI taxonomy): domain Eukaryota; kingdom Metazoa; phylum Arthropoda; class Insecta; order Hymenoptera; family Formicidae; genus Cyphomyrmex; species Cyphomyrmex costatus. The sequence goes on from NW_017280255.1 coordinate 2,866,558, forward strand.
ATGAATATGATTGTAACCATTGTATCACCAAAATTTTTTAATTTATTATATTGTATGAATTTTTATTATCCATCGTATGATTAATAAAGAAAAATTTATTTAGTTATAATACATTTGTATAGGATTTAATTTAAAAAAATGCCTTTCTTACGATTCGAATCGTAAAACGATAATTTCAAGATATGTTTGCCTCGCAATAGAATGAAATATCGTTACGTACAATATATTTAAGGAAGAATTTCGGATTCTCGTTATTCTCGTCTACGAGAGAAGGAAATATATCAAATTATCTGTCGGTACCTTTTGATTTCACGATTCGCCAATTTCCTTGCCGAAAGCGTGAGGGTTCGATTAACCGGAAATTCTATCGGATCTAAATCGTATAATGGATATCTGCCCATCCTTTACCATGGAATGCCTGCGGTTTGTTTAATTTTGGTTAGTTTACGGGTTCTAATCATTTAATAAGTGTTCAGTCATTTATGCGCGTTATACATATATATTCAACGTCTTCATAAAGAATCTAGAAAGAAATCATCAATCAACTTTCTCTTGAAACTTTTCACTGTTAATTCTATTTGACTTTTTTTATTTGTTTAATATAATAAAGTGTACTTAATACTTTAATATTATACTTTTGTCGAGTTTAATATTCAAGAAAATGTCAACACAATGTAAATAATTCTCTATTAAGAATTTCTGCTTACATTGACATAGAAACATATTACAATCTTCTTTTATTACAGATTGAAAATTCTACATTTATTACAATGTAATTTCGTGATTCTAGTACTGCGAGAATTATAATGTGAGAAATTAAAATATTATTAATAAAGTTTTTATAACGTTTACATTTTATATTACTTATTTAATCATTGCTATAATATTTCAAAGCAAACTTCTTATTTATATACGAGATATGGTCTTTATGTGAAAGATATCATAAAAACTCATTATATTTATTAATAAATTTATTTTGTTTTAAATTACGATAATTAAAACCTAAAATTAAAATTAACAAAATTTTTGGAATTGTGTAATGTGAATGGTGTAATTTACTGTAAGGAGATGAATAAAGAAAGATTTTGTATTTCAATGTGAGAACCAAAATAATCAAAAACAAGTATTTGTAGAATAATTAATTTATTTGTTATCAAACTAACACGCTTCTGAACATTTCATTACTGTTTGAAATCACTCGCGTTTTCCAACGACTACCATATAAAAAGTTATGAATGAGCCTAATAAGTTTGTCCGAAAGAATGATATACCTACAATAAATCATTCAAATTCCTAGTGGCTGTGTTTGTATGGCACATTTGTTCCCTCGACGAAGTTTTCCAGAGACTTAAAAAAAGTAACGGCGGCAGGCAGACCTAGTACTTTGAAACCGGAGACAACCGACCAGGCATGGAAGTGCATTAGCTTAGTTATCAACAGTCTACCGTGTGGTCCTCATGATCCCAAGATGGGGATCAACACTCTCCATGCCCGGGCAACTTCCGGAATTCTGAACAGACCACTCATTTGTTCTTACCTCAAAACTTTTTCGTGCGGGATGCACACAATCTTAAAGTAACGAATAACGTAAACTGTCGGTAAAAGATACCCACTTGAAAACTCTCGAAACGCCGGCGCCGTTGCGTTTCAAAACGCGTGTAAAACAGATTGAAAAAAATTTACTAAATATTTATTTGAATAGTACTAACTAAATATTTACTAAATGTAAACATATCTTTGGTATAAAAATATTAATTTGATTTAAGTATTATTTTTTTATTGAATATTCTCTAAATCTGTGAATCAGAGTGAATAATCACTGATTACCCTGGCATACTTGGCTGATTCAGATTTAGAAAGTAAATATTTAGTAAATATTTAGTTAATACTATTCAAATATTTATTAAAATTTAGTATATTTTTTTAATGCATAAATTCTTATCGTTGAACAAAATGTAATCTTTTTATGGACATGATTAATTTCATTTTGGAAATACGTTGCATGTGTAGATACGTACCTATTGCAAAAATATGCATAAAGACTTTTGACATCCAGTATTAAATGTGATCTCTTACGCTGTTTGTGTATCTTATTTTAATTTAATATTTGGATCTTTATCATAATTTCAATTTAGGAATTTTGAAAATATTTAATACTGAAAGGTGTATATATTATATATATTGTATTTTACGATCATAACTAATTACACTAATTTTAGATTATCTTTCATACTTAGGTACTATAAATTTTTAGCGATATCGATATTTAAGCACGTGGAATTTCCTATTGTATCGTTACAGTGCAGCATCGATATTGATAAATTAAGAACATAAAGACAAAATCAATATAAGTCGTTTAACATCGTATTGAATTACCGAAAGAATGTTGGCGAACAGAAATATGATAAAAACAGTTCACTTTGAAAGAAGAGAACATAAGAGAGAGAGAGAGAGAGAGAGAGAGAGATAGCGCAAGAGAGATCTCAAAGGAGATAAAAAGCCGAACGGAAACGGCACGGAATCGATACGGCAATGGCGCGTCATCGCCATATGAGGACCATGGCGAGACCAGTGCAACGATTTTTATGAATGCAATCCCTATACTTCTTCGGAGGACGTGACATCCGATAAGCAGCGTCAGATCTGTCCGCCGTGGCAGTGCGATTTTAATGGAACATCTATCTTGATTTTACACGCGATGCCTCTCGATTGATGCTTCGGCGACATTCGAGCGTCTCTGCGAAATATCACTGAGTTCCCTATTTGAACGCATATCGCCGATGCACTTTTAAATTACGATGTCGGAGTGTTCTTACTACGATCGGTGCAATCGGTTCGATTGTGAAAGACAGCTAGAAATGTACGCTCTTGCGAAGGTCATTTTCGTCGCCGGCTATCATTTGTAGAAATGTGAATTCGCCGGTTATTAAATATAATAAGACATTTAGACACGCAGATATTTTTTTTGCATAAAATAACAAAGTGTTTATTATATCGAAAACCTGGAAAATCTGGAATTTTCCAGGGATTTCTTTTTCACCTACAAAAATAAAAAATTTTCATAGAATTTTAACGATACTCGGGGAAATATTTGGAATTTTATTTATTTTTATCTCTTCTTAAAAAAACATGTACTGTTTTTTTTCTTTGATTGTTTTTCTTGATAATGCAAAGTGTTGGTAATTGATTAAGTATGCCATACACATTCGCGTACGTTCTCGTGTATCTCGCAGATTTTTTTATAAAAAAATCAGAGTGACAATAAAAGACGACACTCAGTATTCAGCGAAAGAGAATAGTAGCTGTGTATTAATAACTGATACTGTATTGTAGTGGATCTTTCCTACATCGTTTTTTTTTTTCGCGACTCTAATTGTATAAAATGATAGATACAGACTGCATTCGCTTAGGCGCTCAGCACTTAAGCATTATTTCATCCTTGTTGTTTATCAAATATTAAGTAAGGACAAATAATGCTTACAAACGTTATGAGTATGTGAGTGCCATACTTTTCTAATACCAATTTACTACAATAAGATTATTTGTTTGTGTTACTGACATTCCAATTTATTATATTTCAAAGTTTTGAAAAAATTGTCTATTTTTACCTGAAAAATCTGGGAATTCTCAAGGAATCTTTTTACAAGATTAGTAATTATCCTGAATAATGATCTGTCACAGTACTCTTTTTTTAAGTATTAAATGCAATTGTAAAAAATACCTGTGCAAAAATCGTTCGAGGTCGTACGTACGTTCACTCAATGTTCACAAAGTATATGAAGAGTTAAAATAATGCTCATGCATATGTCGTACCTGCTTATTATACCGGCGCATTCGTATAGGATTCCCATGCATTTTAACGACTCCCGCGATCTTTATGCGAATGAATACCGGACGCCATCGATAATTTGAGGGTGGACCGGGTGCTCGCGCGCAAACAAAAGGTTACGCGGAATATACATCCGGTAGGTATGCATCCGCGTGGGGTTTCCATTTCCTACTCGGTTATTTGCAAATGTCGTCGATCGTTCAACGGGATGCATTTGATATACACGACGGAATGAAAATGCGATGGGGGAGTACGAATATTTGCCGTCGCGACTATTGCACTTCTATAAAAATAAAAAAGGCCTCCATTCCATTCCCCATATTAGATTACATGCCCATTTAGTAAATAGATACTATTTATAACGATATGTCATTCTCGTAAAGAGGAAACATTGATGCATTGGAAAATTTGAATTTTACGTATAAAATCGAAGGAACAAAACCATTGTATGGAATTTTTTTTAAAAAAAGATCGTATTTTTTTTACAAAAAATAAAAAAGTGATGATATAGATATACAGAATACGATACTATTATATGCATGTACAGCATAATTTTTATAATAGATATTATTTGAATAAAGAATATAATACATTTTTTAATTTATAGGAATATTAAATGATTTATTAGATATTTTTAATAATATGTTTATACTAAGCAAATATTTTACGGGATTAAATCATATAATATACTTTGTTTTATCTTATATTTATTTGCCCTACATGAAGCAAAACAGGCTTTTTTCGAGGATTTAAACACCAGTTTAGCCAAGGCAGACCCTTAAAAGAGCTTACAAAACATATTAACCTTGATATGTTCAAGGATTTTTGTTTCTTTTCTTCCTCTGTCCGCGTGCGAGTCAACCCGTGCAAAATCTGAGACGACAATGCGTGAATGCGTGTAACATAAAACACACGTGGGTGGTCGTCGGAGCTCTTGAAAGACCCTTAAAACAACCGCTTACAGGTCACTACGAGTTTTCTGTAGAATATAAACGTTTTTCGAATCTATTTACACAGACCAGATACTAGATCGGACATTTTTACGATCTTATTCACTTTGTTTTGGAAGGATAGAGAATAGACACAAAAAAAAAATGGAAAGTGGCTAAAACAGATGGCTAGAGAGTACTACAAAAAAATCTGTTGGACATCAACTTTTTATTTATAAAGCACAATCTTAATATTAACTTCATTTTAATCATTTCAATTAATTTTGATTTATTTTGACATTTATAATAATCTTTCTCATCACCAGAGTTGTATTTTTTTAAATATTATTTTAGTTTTTAAGGTCAGTTGTCATTATTTATGACAATTTTGTATCTTCATAACTGATAAATCTGACGGTCAGAATAATTATAATTAAAAAAAAATTTTCTTTTTTAATTAAAAATTAATGATTAAAATTTTCTTTTGTAATAAGTTTTAAACATTGTGCACAATGAAACCTTCCGTAACGTGTAGAATTTTAATGTCATGGTTATTTAATATTTTATTTCACATTTATTGATATTGCAAATAGCATTAGTGTACAAAATTCGCGAAAGCATGAAAATTAACACACGCGAAGAATGAAAATGCGATATGTATTTAATACAACAGTTGATACACGCAAATGGACAAAGTTATGAACAGTTGACACTATCCGCTTTTGCCACGTGCGAACCAAATGTTACGTCCTGCTACTCACTGGTGCTCAACCTTTAGTATCCTAGGGTCAGTTGTCATTCATGATTTCATATCTCCACAAGTGTGAGAAATCTGATAGTCGAAAACGTGAGGGTGGAACGTTGATGGCGACACGTGTCGCAACAGAGTTAAACGAATGGCGAGCATATAAATTCACGTACGTGTATATTTCCACTGAAACAATATGAAACGAGAATTAAACTTGCGCGTATTTAATTTCTAGTTTGGTGTTATTTGAACGAGTCGCACAGACTGTAATCAATGACGCAATTTGCAAAAATATACACAAGATTTATATGCCTCCTTTCATGTTGTGTATAATTACTCATGTATATATCAAGTAATTTTATGAATTCAAATTAAATTCTAAGCATTATAATCTTTTTTGGAACTACTTTCCACGTGGCGTATTATTAAATCATATATATGTTGCAAATGTGTCCATTTCGAGCATTAAATATAATTGGCATTGCTATTTAGCTTTCCTAAAAAGTTGTGATTACTATTATTGTCACGATATGTATGTACAGATCAAATGTATGCGTGCATCCGTTGTTGATGCACAGCATCCCTTCTTAATCGCGATAGGAACGAGCAAAAGGACCGGCAACACTCTACGCGGCCCTTGCAAATTGATTTGGGTGCAGAAACTGGTCTCATAAACTCGAGCCGGGCGTTTCAGAGACCGGATGCTTTTAATGATCGGCAATTTCAGCGTACGTTACGTGAGAAAGCAAGTTTTGTCGATCTCATGTGCGTGTGCTTGCGAGCGATTGGTATCGATTTTAGCCGTATTTATATTGTGATTTTTCGATAAAAATTTGTATTTATTGCAAAAAATTAAACAAGTCGAAAATCAAGATTTGCGTGCGTACAACTTAATTTTGTATATTATTTAAATCTCGCATGAATCAAGAACAAATCATCAAATTTAATTAGAAGCTTTATATATTATATATATATATATATACATGTGTGATATAAAAAATCACTATAAAAAACTACTATAAAAAATCTACTATAAAAAACCATAAGATATACGAGGGAATAACTCAAGGTTTGATTTTCTTTCGTTATGGCATCTGATATTCGCGTTAAATCATTGAACTTGAGTTCGTCTTAATATACTTGTCAATACATCATAATGAAATTTCATCGCTCATCACGAGGCACGACTTGGGAGACTTATCTGTCCATGAATATTTACACACCAGCAGATGTTCTTGGCGATTTGTAATTCAATCATAACGAGAGATCCTCTTGAGGAAAAGCGCAGCTTTTAAGAAGCGTTTTTTGAAGCATTCATTTTATATCTGTTATTCACATAAGATGCTATTGTATTTATGGTGAACAAAAACAAATTTCTTAAGAGGTGTACTTAATGATTTTAAATAAGTCCGTAAAAGAATTATAAACGTTCATGCATACACATAAGTAGCGGTAATGTCGAGTGTTAATTAAAACCCGAAACTGCTAGTACGACACTTTATTGATATAACAAAAAAAAATGACAGTTCCAGTAATACTTTTCATAGTTCTACACTTTTTTTTATAAAAATAAAAGCGTTCCGCATTTTTTAATAAGAAACTGTAAATCTATGAATATACAGTATCACTAGAACTCTTATTATCTTTTATAAATATTAATGCGTGCTAATTGTAAGATCCACTGCCACTATTTTGTACTTTACGCATGTCAAGATCAAGATGACAATTTACGTGAAACAAACGAGCAGTAACGAGAGCTATTAAATATTTCATTCTCTCAAACGCAACGACGCAGCGTGTTTTCCTCTCGCGTTCCCTGCACCCTCGTTTAAAAAGTGGGCACGAACAGGGACACTTTAGAGTAAGGATCTCGGTCTTTTATTGCCACGCGAGTAGGGGGAACAAGCGAGCGCGGATAAAGCGAAAGGGTACCCGATTATCCATTCGTCCTGAAGGTATTCACGTTTTCGGCATCGACCGACCTATCTCCTCCACGGTCCAGCCTCTTCGCAGGATGCACGTGTGAGGTGCACCTATGCATATTTATGAGGTATCAGTGGTTGTCGAACGAATTGGAGGCTGAAGCACCTAATCACGTCCAATGCATACGTGGCGTGATTCTTAACGCTCGTTTGCATCACGATATGGAAAGCAACCCCTAACAGCATTTGTTCTATGCAAATCTTCCTTCCTTCAAAAAAAAAAAAAACCAATTTTATAATTCGATATTTTCTTTATGGGCGGGAAAAAATTTCAAGAGATTTGTATCGCTACTTTGTTATAATTTATTAAAATTTATGTTAAATTTAAAGTTACACGCTATAATTTCACATTTATATACATGCTTCTTTTAGTCTTTTGTCTCGTTTTAAGTAAAAAATGTTTAAAAGGAAAGAGCAAACATTTAAAGCACTCTTTATATCGATCAATAACCGTGTAATTTTCCAGTAAATTATAATGACACGTTATTTAAGTGCTAATTGTACTAGTACTCTCAATTTCGAGCGTCATCTCGATGATTGTACGTTCGTCATTGCGAAGAATTCGCGACGAGTCATTCAAGACTGCAAGACACGACCGTTGCCTGTCCACGTCATAAATTTATTATATTACACGACGATTTATGCGTGACGCTCTGTCTGTGGCTGTATCGATCACGACGCAGTAGTAGCCTTGTTAAACGCAGCGGCTGCAATTATTGATGGACACGGCCCGCTCTTTCATTATCGACGAAAAGTGGCACCCGTCGAGTCCGAAATCTCTCTCGACTGCATCTTCAAACTTTGTACGAGTCGGTAATTGTATCTCCAAGCGAGTCTCTAGTAGAATCTGCCTTGAGAGTTTGAAGTGTCTATAATAGCATTTAGCGGATTATCAGCGCTAACTTTACATGTTAAGCTATTAGTTCCATGACGTGTGTAAAAATCCGCAAAATTTACGAATTGTAGCCATGATAATAAACTTTACCGAGCGTATTTATATTATATGTGACAATTAAGTAAGTAATGCAATTTTATCGGCTTATTAATGTAAACATAATTTACAACACGCGTTTTGTATACGTTTAATGACATTTTATATTATTAAACAATTAAAATTTAATATAATTAAATACAATTAATATTCTATAATTAGAATTAATATTCTGCACCAATTAATATTCTGTATGAATTCAATTAATATTCTATAATTAGAATTTAATAATACAATTAAATATAATTAGAGGCAAACAAATCAAGCATACGTTTTGATAGGATTATGGTCACGTTAGTCACGTATACCGACTAAAATTACGTTAGTAGAGTTAGCAACGATGATTCAAAGATGTTGTTGAGAATGAAGTGTAAAGCAAAGTTATAGGATAGAAGAAAAGATGAAGAAACGACGAAGCTTCGAGATGAAATTAATTGCCGCTTCCGGTCGACGGACTTCCGTCTAAAACATCAGTCATAACGAATTAGGAGTCGCTTGTCATCGTTTTGTGCAACTCAGCCAATCTCAGATCTCATAAAATGATGCGTTAGTCATGGTCAATGAATTTTTAATTAAAAACATGTGCTTCTATTGCATAACTGGTAACTTCCAAGTAAGTTGGTCACGATATTCTGTCCAGTTTTAGTCGTTCTTTATGAATTGGTTTATTAAAAATATTCCACGATTTACGTCTCTTAATATCAGAGAGAGAAAAATTATATATTTTTTAAATAAAAATAATTATAAAATTATTTACTTAAAAATGTCTTTACATTTTGTGTATTATATTTAATATTGTATATTTATTGTTTAATCAGTCTAAAAAATTCTTTTCAATGGATTGCGTAAAGAAATTTTTACACTAAAAATAAGATCAGGGTTTTCTTTATTTTACACGATATAATTTTTATTCTTTTGCAGTATATTAAATACAAAAGTTCGTATTATAGTTTTTATCACCGGGCAGGAACAAAGAGTCTATTTGCATGACATCACGGAAGAACGACTACAAGAGTGTCATTTTTTCAGCTCGCTCTCACAAAGAGGACTTTGTCTTTCTCTCTCTCTCTCGCAGCAAGATACTCCGAATAAATACAGCCCAAAGATCAGATGTCGGTGCCTGTTGGCACCTCACAAGTTCTATATCTCCTCACGAGATAACACTCCTGCTTTTTAATTTCAGAGCCAGTATATATAAGAGCTAATATTTTGAATTCTTTGTATATCTTTTTATTTGCAAATTTTTCGAGGAATTTGGAGTTAAATTTATCTTAGCGAAGATTGGAATATCTTCTTCAACAACTTATTAATATTTAACTTGGAACTTTCTAGGTAATCCTTAATTTAAAATTTCATTGAAATTAAGTGTACTAAAACTCAGAATAAAATAAAGTTTTAATATCTGCTTTCACACTACTTAATCTCAAGGATTTTAATTCTCTTCTAACTGAAATACTATCATCCCGACATTTTTGTTAACTCTTTGTAAAAGCTATACACACTGTTTTGAATTCACGCGCAAATTATTCTTGAGGATTAGGTAGTCGTTGAATTTCAAAACTGTACTTTAGAATTATGTATTTAACATGATGATCAACTGCTCAAAAAATTTTGCTTTTATCATATTTTAATTTAATAATTTTGAAGATGTTCGTTTAAATCACATTGAAATTATTGTCAGAATTTTTTTCTGCTTTAATCATACCGCTCCAGAAATCTTTACACGAAAAAAACATTTCTTGTCACTTCTATCTGGTCTATCTCATCTTGTATCTGATATCCATCCATAATCGCGATGTGCTCTCAGATTACTCACAGTCATGCGCACTTGGTTCACCTATACACTTGATAAAAAAAAAAGCACAAACCAATCTTAGTGAAGCACACAGAATACCGTTTCTCTTTGTCTTCTCAGCATTTCACGTAAGCTGCAACGATGCCGATTAAGCTTGAACCACGCGTCAATAAAACGTTCCAAAGAATCTGAGTGAACTACAATTATACATAACTTTTTCTCTCTGTTTAGTCATAAAATTAATATTAAATTTATTAATTTCGTACTTAATAATTTTAATTTATAATTTTGTAATTTAATTTATATATTTATTAATATTTAATACAAAATATCAAATTATTTTAATCTAGTATTTAATTCTTTATTCGCAGTGAGATAGTACTTTCTTATATTTCTGCATTACAGTATTTCTTCTATTCTTTTGAAGCGTACACAATATAAAATGATTCATTTTCCCGACATGCCTCAAGGCATTGTTCGTTCCGTAGAGGGTTGAGAATCGAGTATATCGGTTTCATATACTACAAGCAATATTGCTTCGATAGTTTATTCACATTCTATGACTTAGGAAGCACATCATGTTCTTGGTGTTCTTCCATGTAATCTTTGTGCAACGTCCGTTGAACGATCGGCTAGCAACGAGTCGCTTGTCGAGATCGTTCGTTGGCGATTTGTCCACCAATCAAACAATCTGTTCGTCCTATTGTGCTTGCTTGATTTTATTGCTTTCATCAGATCATCGCGTGACCATTTTGCCCATTCGAACTGGTTCGCACTTGTACATCGACATTTACGATAGTCATAAAAATCTATCATTATTTTATGATACGTCAGGGAATATATTCATCTAGTATGTATTTAAAAGCATATTTTATTATTCTTATAACGTTTTTTATCCGAAAATTATTTTAGAAGTCAAATCATATACACAATGTCCCATCATACAACACTTATACAATATAAAAATTTTTATTTAAAATTACATTTTATTTGAATTTTTTTTTTAAATTTTGTGTGACAAAATATGAAAGACATTCTTATAATTGTTTTAATACACTAGAAAAAACCCTTATTGAATTAATTGGAATACCTATTGGTAGATTTAACCAGAGGTAAATCAGTCATTTATAGCTAAATCTATTAAACATTCCACTTGAGATAACCAGAAATATAGTTATAATAACAAGAATTCTGTTTGATATGGTTAGAAGTTATTTTGTCTGTACTTCATGTTGATACAATCAGAATATTTTTCTCACGATCAGTATATGATTCTCTCATAAGATATCTTTTATAAGATATCTGATATATCTCAGTTGTATTAAAGTAAAATATTGCTGAAGTTACTACGATTTTATTTACTTGTTTGAGTTCTCTTTTAGCTATATTATGGAAATAGAGTATGATTGATAATTTCATTATTAGTAATTTTATAATGTATTACTGTGCGTTATTAATGGAAACTGTACAGATCCGGCTCATTGTTTGACTTTTTAATTAGCCTATCTGTCAGGTACAACTATGCTGATAGATGATTCCATTTTGATCAGTGGTTTAGTCATCAAACATAGCTGCGGTAACCCATCGATTTATCATATAATTAGAGTAGCAAATGCGAAGTAACCACACCAGTGTAAATGCAGTGTGTATACTTATGTACAAAACTATCACATTGTTATTTCCTATTTCTATACCTTACGTGTAAAATAATATTAATGCAGCTTGTTTTTAAAATTAAAGGTATATCATAAAAATTTATAATTATTACATGGCCATGAATTGATAGTGTTTTTTTAAAATAACGATCAATCGTTAACACCGTGTTATTCTCTTCTTTCATTGTTACTAATTTTGAATGATATAAAGCAAACATTAAATAATAAGATAACCGAATCGTATATATAACTTATTTAAAAACGTTTTTTAATCGGATTACTCAGCGATAAAATTACCATCAGTTTTCTGAAAGCATTAGATAAACGAAGGTAACAAGCAAAAGGGGAGCGTAGTTTTGACCAACTCACTAGTCGCTCAGTCGGGCGGCTCAGGATAAGATCAATTCGAGCTTCCGTCGCGTCCGCCACCAGGCGGGAATTGAATTATGCAAATGTATCCCATAGCCTTCGTCCAGCCCCGTGTCGAAATTTCCGGGGATCGTGTGTGTGCCATCGTCGATTCTCCTTCACGCCGCCGGCGTAATCACGAGGACCACCTCCTGTCGTGAGCAGAAGGCGCCGTATTGTGACAGGATGTCTCTCCATTCGCTTGAATTATTCCGAGATCCTTGTTATCGCGACGCCGAGGCACAATGCGAAACTAATCCGAAGCAATGTGAAACCTCATCCGAAAGATCACCCTCTCCCAGAGCGATTTAATTCCCCGTGTTACGTGAGCCTCGTAACAGGATGTATTCGAAATCAGCAGCATCTCTTTCGTTTAGCGATCTGATTTTAAGCTCGTAGTTGACATTTTTTTGTAACAAAAAAGATCACGATTTGTAGCCTAGTATTAAATATTTTAATGAAAAATATATACATACTCACATACAGTTGGAAAAATTGTGTTAAATTTAACACAAGATAAATATGTTAGAAAGTAAACACAGACAAAAATTAATTTAAAGATGTAACACTGATATAATTTGTAAGTAAACTGTAGAAGCATATTTTGTCAATAAAATTAAAATTTATAAATATGCTAAATTATAACACGTACTTTATTTATTCATCTTAAATTTTACATTTAAAAATACAATATTTTTATATTATTTGTTCACTTACTCATAAATTGTATTATTTTAACACGACAAAATATCGAATATCAATTTAACATAAAACTTTATAAATAACAGTTACATTAAATGTTATTTATAACATTCACATTATATTAACACTTAAATATGTTAAAAATTCAACACACAATTTTTTTTAAGGATTTGAGTGGATCGTTTCCAACATAATAATATATAAATAAATACAAATTATTTTTGACTATGCGCATTCACATCGTGTATATTTTTTGTAATTAATTTTTTAATAGATTTTTTTGCAGTTTATTTATTTGCATATTATATTGTGCTAAATCATGATATAATGAACAACGGTGTGATAGTATTTCGGGATTTCACGACCTATTACGCAGATAGTGAGAAGCTTTTTAGTCCGACTTCGCTTTTCGCGGTTCCATGCACGCGAATCATCTAAATGCATGCACACATGAACTGGGCGATGCCCCCGCTGTGCGTGCAAATCGCCACCGCTATTTTCACACCAGGGCGATGCGGCGCGGCGCCTTCGTGTATACACACGCACGTTCATTGACATCGAGACGCGCGCGATCATGCGTGCTTGCGTGCGTACGTGCTTGCGTGCGTGGGCGACGAGTGCGTCTAGCGTGGCGTAATTGTCACGTCATATACGGCGCACGCACATTCCCCATTAATCAATCGTTTCCGTCGGTGCGGGAACTAAGACAAAGACCACCCGCTGCCGGTTTAATACAACCGCCCCACGTTGTAGCCTTTCATTTTCCGGGGGTCCGAAAACACTACGTTGAGCCATTCTTTACTGATGAATTGCCTCGTAATTACTATAGTGATGATGTTTCAGGCAAAAAGTTTTCTTTCCTTTTCCATGGATTTGACAGAAACAAATCTTTTCTGTATACGTTTGATAAATCTGTCAATCTGAAAAGAGAACTTTTTCGGAAACATTTTATTTTTATCTATTTTGATATATTAATGTATTAAGGCAATCAAAAAAGTAACAAAAAGAGCATCGTTTTGTATTCTGTCTCTTCGACTAAGATTGCTCGATGTGTAAATATTATTTAAGCTCAAAAAATCGGAGTTGACACAGGCATGCTTCCCCATGTTTCATTTACACATGATTAACTGAATCATATTATTCGCGCTACGCGCGTTTCGACGAAACGTTAACCTCGACATTACACGCGAGTAACACTCATAGACCCTTCATAGTACGTGCCACCGCTTGTAAGCTACTTGTAATTGGATTACAGACTTACAGAACACTCGTACACTCCAGTGCAAAAATCCTTCCGCGTTTTATATTATTCGTAGTGAAATGGTTTAGTTCTAATTACGTATAAATATTTTTGTCATCCAAATTTTATACAGAGCATTATGGCAAATATTAACATAAATTGTGAAAGTTTGAAAACTTGTATGGTAATAAAAAAAACGTACTTGTAATAATAGAAGAATGGAATAGAATTAGACAATGCTCCAATATTAAAATAAACATTTAAAGGGATTAATTTCTCAAGAATATGATAATATCACGAGTAATTCCGAAAAATAATTCTAAAAATATCGTAAACATTTCTTGTTAAACTAGCGTTTAACATTTTATTACAGGTGTTTACAAGACGACAATTTACATTGTAATAACCTTCGGATCATTTTTGTGCAGTCAGGGAACACATTAACTCATTGTCGGCGAACATACAACAGTAATGTCGGCAGTAAAAAAAACCAGAGTCATGTAACCGTAACGATACTTCATCTTCTCCTGAAACGGCACGTGTCTACAAAGCGGTTTTTAACCCTCCGCAAAACATGCTCCGTTGGACACGGTATTTGTATAGGGCTACTTACCTACGACGCACGTGCTCGCATTATGTACGTGTGCAGTGGTGTGCAGGGAGATGGGAACTGGTAAACATCCTTTGTAATTTAAATTTTAAAATGAATCGTCATTAAGGATAATATCGAGAATTTCGATATGCCATCTGATTTTCTGTGTATATACATATATATGTATAAAGTCAAAGAGAAGAAAAAGGTGATTTAATATCGCTTAAAATGGATTCATAAATTCATTAGTTTATTTGTACATTATTTTTATAACTTGTATCATAATTTAAAAGTATTATGTACATTTATATGTACATGTTAATTTAATATCTTTAAGAAAGTTTGAAATTCTTTCAGTTGTAAATGCTCGTTTGCATGTAGCACCGATTGTAACTCGATCCAATTTCGATCCTGTCAGCTCATTCCTTCTAATCGAAGAGATGTGATTATTCTTATCGATGGCATTATGCAAAGGAGTTAACACGAACGGCGAAGCGTGCTTCTCCCTCGATAAAAGCGACTTGATGAATTGAGTTAGTCGTGCGTGAATCATTGAGCAATCGTTTTTAAGCCTCTGGTTTCAACCAGTTAGATGAAAACCCCAGAGAAAGAGTACGTAACGAAAATAATTGCATTTTCCATGATGCATTCGCGAAACTTTGTTATATGTATGAAACATAAAGAATTATTTGATTTTGCTTCGGATGTACTTTCGCTTGATTCAATAATAACAAACGCAGATGCTCTTTTTTATCTCGATCAATAAAAGGGCTACATAAATACAGCTTCCGGGAGCATGGACTACCCTTTTGGTCACAGACCAGCATTTTGTACGCAGCTACCAACGCCCATTGCTTTTGATTTTACTCTGCATTGTCAAAATCCAATTTTAAATGCGCTACGTGAATTTAAAATTTGATTAACATAAACATGCTTTTATTACAATACTTTACATTAATAACAATATAAAGTAATTATTACAAAATTAAAAGTAAAGTCGTGTTTTTTTTTATCAAATTTCGTGAAAATTCTAATTCTATGTATAAATTTCGTGCTGTTTTTACTCACTCTATATAAAAACTGTAATAAAATTCTACAAGGTAAAAAGTATTTATATTTTCATTAGAATAAAATATCTTTTTGTAATAAAATACATTAAACAAAAATATTTTAATTAAAAAAAATTCTCTAAGATTTATGTAGTACTTTTTCTTTAAAATAAGTAAGGTTATATACTTATAATAATATAGTCTATCTAAGGTTTTGCATTTTTTCTAATTTTTTGCTACGTCCAAAATAGATCAGGTTTAAAAAAGAAAACGATTCTGAACGGTTATGTTAAGTACTAGGCCATATTGAATAGAGTTATCTTATATTTTACATTATATTTTTATGTGTTCAATAATATATTTTATATATAAAATCTGTCTTCTACAAATGAAAACGGTACATTCATGTTGTCATATTGTTAATTCAAAGCAAATTATTATAAGTGCTTTCTAGTTTATTTAAAAAAACACTGTTCTATATAATTTCATGTAAATTACTTCAGTCTTGGAGTGCTTTAACGCAACAGTGCCTGGAGAAACTTGTCAGTGCAAAGGTCGTAAGTGCATGTACCTGCACGTCTGGCTTAATGTTCGGGGCAATCGGGGCAGACGAAAGTGTCCTTTTATGGCAACGAGTCCTTTCACGAACGGCATTCTTGACGGGCTTTCCATCGTGTTCACACAACATATAAGCTGGTGGTTCCAAAAATAGGATCGATATACATATATATGTATATATAAGTATATATATTCACATACAATGAACTTGAGATATCAATATATAAAAAGAGATAGACAAGATAGATTTTATATAGTTGCATATAGATAGATACGCAGATAAGGTAAGCTTATCCCTCCGTTCGAGACGCGAGGCATGGATTAACATAACTAGTATATCTAAGAAAAATCTTATGAATTATTTTTTATAGATAAAAAGCGAACTCATCTATTAATTGTAGAAAAAAATTGTAAAATAAATTTTAATATAAGTTTTTTTTTTAAATTGTTTGGCGAATAAGTGCTACACATCTTAAATATAAAATTGCTAATTTTCAGTTGTAATTTTAGTTATCTATTTATATTAATAGATATTTAATGTATATGTAAAGATTATTAATAAATATTTAATTTAAAATTTATTGAGAGACTCTTTGCATAAAAAATTGAATTTCTATTTAATTATATTTTATTTAATTTCTATTCGTATACTTGCTAGATTGCATATATCCGAGTCATGCAAAATTGAAACGTTTTGCGGTGCAGTAAGATAGTATATCATTGTGTGGTGGGGTAATGTAGGAGTAAAAAGCTTTTATCACTTTCGTCGAAGTGGTAGCGATTCCATATTAAAGAGTTAACTACGAGAGGAAAAGAGGACAAGGATAGAGGACAGAATATATTACATGTAGGTATATGTCGTGCACGAAATAGAATTCCTTAATGTATACAATTATTATTAATCTAACAGAATTATAATGGATCGCGGCGAAAAGTTACTTTTGTGCTCTTTCAGAAAAGCAATTATAATTCAACTCCATTAATATTTATGTTATTTGAAGAATACTTATCCGCATGTCCACACATTTTCCCATTTTAATTCCCGATTAATTATCCTCTTCTTGCCCTGTACAAATTAATTATTGAAGCAAGACCATTAATATAATTGAAACGGGAAAAACTTTGTTAAGAATGAACTTTGTTATGAATGGATTATCAATTTATTATTAGCAGTGGATTAAAATTTATCTCAGTTCATTCGAGAAAGTTAAAAATTCTACCATTCTGCTCTTCTCTCTATTACAATCATTTTTATTATATTAAACTTTTCCTTTCTATTCTCTAAATATTTCTCTCTTTTATTGCTGTGTATATATTTAGTTACACAAGCTACTTCCTCCCATAGAATTTCTCTCCGAACACGAGCATATCTTCCTTTCGCTTAAATGCACCGCGTTAGAACAAATTATCGCTACCGCAAGGGCTCGATTTTCCACGCGGTGTTCATGGAAGTGCAGGCAATTACATTTAATAGAGGCATCCGTGTTAATGATCGTAGCGACGCGTTAATTCCGCGGCGACGTCGCTTGCTCCGGAACTTCACCGAAGATCGCGTATGTGACATCATCGTTTACCAGCTAGTGGAAAAAAAAAAAAACGAACTCAAACAGATACGAGAAGGAAAGACGACACGATCGTTCAAGGCGCTTCAATTAAACTCGCTTGAGAGAGGGAGGCGGATGACGGACAGATCTCGCCGCAGCTTCCTCGTAAAACGCGTCTACCGCGCGCTGCACTTCGAGGACGGGATCGCCGTTTAAGTGATCGTTACGTCTCTCCTCGGCGCGGCGGCGGCCGAACAAGTCAACAGGACAGGCGAGATCGCCGCCGTCTCTCGAAATAGACGCGGCAGATGGACGAGAGCGGAGAGGGATGTGGTGCTAGGATTTTATGGATTTAAATTGACCGAAGGGCGCACTGCCGACGACGACGCTGCGAACTGCTGCTATGCCGTTTTACTGCGTGCCCAATAGCCCAATTGGCGCGCGTGTGGAAACCACCACCGGCTCGTTGACTTTTCGAATGAAACCAATTGCTTCTGCGGCACCGATACGACGACGTGCCATCTGCCCGCAATACGGTATCGCACATCCGGCGCCGTCGAAAGTGTCGAGTCAGAGACACACGGGGTGTCTACGAGCGGAATTCGTCGCCGCGAAACACTAATCTAAGGAAACACACCAAGCCAAGAGAAAATCCAAGTAACTTTGTGTTAAACATCATGAAAATCAAAATGATGATTCTTGGTCACAAAATTTGACTGGTTTATATTGATGTTAAGAATAAAAATAAAGTTATTTTAATTCCTTTTATTTGACTTTCGTGTGTTTCTTGGAGATGTTGCTATAAAAACGATCGCTCTCGGTAAAGCTTACCACGCGTTGTTTTGCAACGAGCCATCAATAATGTTGGAAATATCGATTTATACATTCGCGAATAACAGTCTAGTATTGCGGAGATTTGAAATCTCTTTATTTTGTCTTACGACTATTTTTCTGTTAGTTTCCATTGTTGTTTTACATTTTTTGTGCTCACTGTTTTTTTCTTTTTACATTGCAGCAAAAATGCGTGAAAGCACGAGCTCTGTACGATAATATCGCAGAGGCGCCTGACGAGCTGGCCTTTCGAAAAGGCGACGTCCTCACCGTGCTGGAACAGAATACTGCTGGTCTTGAAGGATGGTGGTTGTGCGCTTTGCGAGGTCGACAGGTATAGTTATTTCAAAAGACATAAAGTTTTTATCTACGAATCCGTCTCAAATAGAATTCTTGAAAATTCGAGATTCCTTATGAAACAACATCGTAGGGAATTTCTATAAGTTTCGCGGGATCTCTATCTCAAAGAAGGATTACTTCATTCGTAGCTTTATAATAAAATAATCGATTTTATTATAAACTCTCACAAAATAATAGATTTCACATTTTAAACAAATTTGAACGAATTTACTTTATCTTCGTACCTTACGGCTTGTTTGTAAGTATATACTGAAATTCTAAATCTGATTACAATCCAATTTTCTGCCTAATCGAGAATGCCTTAGGCGAACGTGTAATATACGAAACTTCCTCGCGTTTGGGAATTCCGCTTGCGTCTCTATTAACTGCGTCTCTCTTTGTTCTACTACATTCTAATGGAGTTTATCCATTCTATTAACAAAAACCACGTGTTAGGTATTTCCACATACGTATTATCTATGCGCGTCTCTGTAATGCATAAGATCACAGATCCAGAACGAGACTGTCTTTCCTTCTTTTTCTTTTTTCTCTCTTCTGAGAGAGGTATTATTATTGCCACGAAAATAGGACATTCGATTACGATGATCTAGCTTCGTGATCTCTGCCTTCGGGCTGATGTCAGACATGACTGCGCACAGACCTGATTATCAATTATTAAGAACATGATCGTTTAATTAGAAAGGTAGAGAAACGAGAGAGCAAGAGACAAAAGAAATTTCTCTCAAATTATGAATAACGAAAAGATTGAAGTTTCGTCGATGAAGTCATTGCAATTCGATGTAAAATACGCCAGAGAATTTGTTATTAATTCATATAATATCCAGTTATATTAATAAAGTTCAGTGTATTACTTTTCTCTGCGTCAATTTAATAATTGTTTCATTTCGCTTGGATTTATTTATATAATTTCCTGTCTCACTTGTGTGATTTTTTCGGTTTATTCAACGGAAAGTCATAAACGTTTAGCATATATTTTTATAACAAATTAAAAATTTGTAGTTTTTATGAATTTTATTTCTGTTACATTATTACTTATCCTCGTCTATTCACGTGTTTGTGTAACATATGTACACCGTTATGCAAAATGTAACTTTCATATTATCATATTGAGCTCTTAATATTTTGTTCCCTTAATTTTGTATCTCATTTTTGATGACTGCTCGTGATGCTCCATTCAAAAAGCAAATTTATCTCCGACAGTAACAAAGCTGTCGTCAGCTTCTATGTACAAGTACCTCGCGTGCACGAGACTGCTTATGCACATCTGTATAATGCATAAGAGCCGATGCACCAGAGCGGCTCTGGTGGTTCTCGAGGTATGACGAGGCAACATTATTATCGCGGAAATGGGACTAACGATCGTACTTTGCAATTACCTTCGATATAGAAGCAGTCTCGAGTCTGCGATACCAACCATCGTAAATATTTTTACATCACTAACTAGGTACGGTACTCTTAAAAGAAGAACGATAAAACCCATCTAAACACACTTAAAGTTTCGTGACAATTCACGATCAAGAAAACAGTTATATAACTATTTCCGATACTATAAAAGAAATAGACTAACATTAAACGCTTTGTAAATAATAATTAATTCATTTGCCAAGTTGCGGTTGATTGAGTCTCCATTCGGGTTGTAGTTTTGAAAATTCTACGAGATTATATCCGTGTTTGAACGTAGTCCTTCTCAAATCGAGTCCACGATCTCGGGTAATCTCTTCACTGCACACGTCGATCTTATCGAGCTACTTTTCCTGAAATGACTTCCGTTTGCTGAAACACTCGGCTCATCGCCGTTGCTACGACCAACACACGTGCGATCTGTTTGGAGACATACCTATGTGAGGCAGTAATTGAGAGTAAGGCGATGTGACGTGGGTGGAGGGTGATTGAATGATACGGTCTCCTGATCTTTATTGGAAACTGGGAACTTTTGACGTCGTCGAAATAGACTATATTGCTAAAGGTATCGGTTGAATCAGCGGTTTGTGGACTTATGACGGACATTTTCGCGACCTACTGGTGAATTGGAGTTATCAAATTCTTACTATTTTTTAGTGAGAGATTCGTCATTCGATATCGCGAAAGCTTAATTAAAATTAAATTTGATTTTATCAATACCACTTATGTTATCAACACTCCTGCTTTGATTGCATTTAATGAATTGAAATAACATGAAGACCCCCCCCCCAGTAATAATTAATTACGAAAAGATTAATGAATTTCGCTTTACCGAATTATGAATTGTTGATCTGCAAGATCAAAAATAGACAATTTATTAAACTGACAAAGATTCTTTTTATGTTACTTATATATTTCCTCACTTTTTTTTTCCGTTAATAAAGTTATATCGAGAAATCTGAAGTTTCGACAAGTATTACTAAAACCGAGAATGTTGGCAACGTTTTAGTGCTGTTCCACCGAAAACGCGAGATCTTGAGATTTATGAGTTACAACTTTGTAGCACTCAAGATAAACGAATGAATTTATGCGCGGCATGCATCACTCGATGGCAACGCTTATTCCTCAAGGCTCAAGGCACGACGCAACGAAGGGTGTAACGTTTATTTTTGTCTCGATCACACGAAATTACACAAACTCGTGACACACTCACAAGCAAGGACGGCTAATTGGAACCTTCTCTCACCCGAAAGTCCTTCTCAAGCGTGCGAGTAAGCCAAAAAGCTACCGCGCCTTTTTATGGAGAAAGAGTAGGCGGTACAAAAATTAAGAACAGATGAATAAAAATACAACAATGAAGAATCTAAATTAATTTTTCTAATATATGAAACTAACAACTCTAAGGAGATTTTTAACTCAATTAAAAATCTCTTTAAGAAATAAAAAATGTTTAATTTTTTACAATATATTTTTGAATATAACTAAATAAAAATCTTTAGAAAAATATTAATAATATAATAAATTATTTGTTTATTTATTTAGCATTAGAAGATTTTTAATTATAAGGAGGAGGTTCATTAAACTTTCTGAAAATATATCGATAGGACATGCGCGATTAAAAATTTATTTGTGTGAAGCATCGGAAGTGAGCTGTTGTTACGTTATTGTATGTATTTTTTGCTCCTCTAGGGCATTTGTCCAGGAAATCGATTGAGGCTTCTGGTTGGCCAATACGATACGGGGGGTTGTTTGGTCGGCAGCAGGGCCGACCTAACCATTGCAGAAGATGGCATACAGAGACATGGGAAAAGACGTAGCTGGCACGTACAGCCCAACAGGGTGAGTTATTTGAAACTATTCTCTAATTACACATATTATATTTTAAACCTACATGTATATAGACGTGTGTGTATGTATTGCATTTTGCGCGTTTATTCTTATTCTTAATCGCAAGCGAAAGTATATTCTATATTGCTGCGTATGACGTTCCATATTATCGACTTAGTTTTGATCTGTAAGTTTATTATTGTTCGAATGTAACTTGAAATAAACTAAGTATGTTAAAAACTATTATGTAACATGCATAAAAGCCGTGCAAATAATTGCAAAATTGATTTAATTATTATACAAAGAGGAGTCGAAGTTAAAAATTCGTGTTTATCTTAAACACCGAAATGTACTGTGCATCCATTATAAGCATTCAGTAAACCGCAGTAAACACTAATTGTTTATGAATTTTATAATTTTAACTTTAAACACGAATTCTTTACACCCGCAAATGAAATTCTGAAGGATTCGCAGAAACACATAATTACAACGATCATTTTTCCTCCATGCCTCGTATTTGAATGACGCTTTATTAGTCTGACTGCAACAGCTGGCTTCTCGAATTAATATATCCGCTAGCTGAAAGGGCATACAAGAGCAACGGCGACTCCCTACCGATCGATCATTTGTAAGCGCAACTATGGACAGGATTTTTCAAGCGCGATATGTCTGATCGGTCTGTAGATTTATGTTCCTTTAAACAAAGAAGTCATTTAATTTTTTTTATACATCACCTGCGATGCTTTCTTTATCCGAATTAAAAAGTCATATATTATTAATTTTTCTACAATTTATTATAGTAATTGAGATCATCATTTATATTAGATTTGCTTGATATTCTTTTTAAAAAAAAAAGAAATAAAAAAAGATAGGTATGAATTCCAAAACAAGAAAACTGTGACTGATAATGAACTTTGTTTTTTTGCTACTGGAATGTAAAAATCACAATTATAGGTGGATATTTGCAGATTAAGAATTTTGATATAAAAAAAATATAATTTACATATTTAACTATTGTTAATAAATAATACAATTATTTACTAACAATATATAATGTGCTCTTCATACTTTATTTAACTTCGATTATTTTATAGTACGGCTGTACTTTCTAGCCGCAAAAAATAAAAAAATTGATCATTATTTGCTTGTAAATTCGCACGTGTCTAGTCCATATACGTTTATAATTTTTCCATTTTTTAAATTATAAACGTATATATGGACTAGATACGTGCGAATTTACAAGCAAATAATGATCAATTTTTTTATTTTTTGCGACTAGAAAGTACAGCCGTACAATAAAATAATCGAAGTTAAATAAAGTAATCGCTTATTATATTGGTAATATTTTTTTCAAAACAATTAAAAACTTAATTATCAGAAAGATGATCTTGTTTCAAACAAAGTGTATAAATTCTATTTAACAACAAGATTTCAATGAAATGAAAATAAAGTTATCTCTTTCATGTAACTGTTCATATAAGCTCCCTTTATTTTGATACAATGTGTACTACACTCCGGTTTCGTGGATGGGACAGTCAATTCTTCATTGGAATGTCGGGGAGCTATCCAAACCACGAGTATTCGTGTTACTTTCCTGATTTTTCTGTCCGAACAATTATATCGCTTCGTTGGTCACGAATTGGGAGACTGCACCGCGGAATTGACAATGGAGCTCGGACGACAGTTCATTGTGTTCGTCGTGGGGGCCGACCTTTTACGCCCCCATATTCGCTGAAACAGAATCTGTCAAAATCAGCTGACGGTCACTTGGTTCGTTCGGCTCTTCTGGATGGCCGTCGTCGCGGCTATCGCTGCGTATCTGGCTCTGTCGCGTTTTAACATCTGCCACTGACATCAATTCGATAAAATGAATACGAGCTCGGTCGATTAAAGCGGTGAGTTTGTCCACTATACATAGCGCTAGAGCGAAAGTAATTGCCTTTGTATAAAAATTATCGCTGATCTCCGAAATTGATATAATACATATAAATGTATATAAAAGTATCCTGATTTATTTCAATGTGTCTGTGTGTGTGTGTGTGTGTGTGTGTGTGTGTGTCATAATAATATTATTAATTCTACAATATATACAATTAATGTTAGAAATAAGCAATTTAAAAAAATCGTCTGCAGAAATCGAGAATTTGGAAAATTATTTTATTTCTCTTTTGTTAAATTAATTTTTTAATATGATAGATTATCGAATTATTCTACGTATACAATATATATTTTACTTCAAAATTTATATTAATTTTTAAATTTTTTACTATTTAAATTAATATATTTATAGTTGCAGAATTATTTATTATTCTATATTGAATTTTCTATGTTCGTCTTGAACCATTTTTGGATGTCTCAAGACTCGATCTAGTCTTTTGCGAACAATGTATTTCGGGGTACTAGAGTGCGTTAAAGACGGTTGGCTTCTTGCTGGCAGTCTCTCCGAGCTCTTCTTGTTTCCTGGCTGGTCTGCAAGGACTTTTTGCTCTGTGCGATCTTTTCACGGACGAACATCCGGACATATCTCTGTTGTCGTCTCGTCGCAATGCACGCATGTGCATTTCTACGATAGAAATACGACACGGTCGTCGTCGTCGTCGTCGCAAAGTCAATGTAACGAATGTGCTTTCTCGTATCAGCTTCGTCACGCGAGTGACTACATTGGAACGCAAAGTACTTATTTACATGTGACACGAGAGGTTCGGATTTAGTTGTTCATATTGTAGAATTTTGAATTCCAGCATTCTTTTGTTTCTTTTATATAAAAAATTTTTTTTTCTTTTATGCAATTTTTCTTTATCTTCTTGTTTTTAATAATGAAATATCACATACATAACTGTAGACTTTACTAAAAGCAAAAAAATTAAAAGCAAAAATGTTAGGAAACTAGTAGTTCCATATTTACAAATGTGTAAAATTTCACGCAAATAGCAAACATAATTTATCATGTATCAGCTTGTCCAACACGAACGTATATTAAACCTGCATTTTAAGTGAACAATAGCTATAAGAAAAAAACATTACATGTTCCTGCATATTTACGATCGAACAAGGAATGTAAATTTCTCAGCTCGCGAAAACAATCGATACGCGATAAGTCTTCAGGGAGTATACCTCACGGATGTCACGGTAAGGTATTACCACCTTTTATAAGACCACCCCAATCGCTCCACCTTCCATCTACTCTTCCTATCCATTACAGCGGTGACATACCGTCGTATTGCGTCTCGAAGCGATTTACAAGAAGCCCATTCTGCAAGATACCTTACAAGGGGCTACCTTTTCTGACTCGTAGGTCCGCCGATGTCCTTATATGTCCGCCAATTCTGAACAGTGTCCACTTTCTGACGTCGCTACTCTCTGTTTCTCTCCTCCGCAACGTTTCCCTTGCAACGCGAATGTGTGGATGAAACACACCCGCACGCGCACGCAATGGGATCCCATGGAGTCATCTCGATGGAATGTCTAGGGCGGTTAGCCTCAAAGAAGAGTGGACGCGTTTCATCCTGCGTCTCTGTGTACATCCACGAGAATTCTCTTCCTCGATTGCGTACCCTCGCACTCCTCTTCCGTTTACTCCTCGCCGGCTACTCCCGACTTCCGAGAATAACTCGAGCACGTTTTTACGCCTTAGAAATCTGCGAGATCGGGTGCTTCTCTCCTAACTGCGGCTATCCGAGTCATTGCACGAAACAACTATAAATCAGTGATAAAAAAATAAATAGTTAGAGGACAGTAGTTGAAAGATAAATAAATCAGAGATGATAAAAAATAGAGAGATGAAATATGTGATGTTCACATCAGTCTTTTATACACGAATATATAATTCTTTTTATTTGAAGTATAAATATGCAAATCTTTTAAAATAAATTTTCAATGCATTTAAAACATTCAAAAATTTCCAATACATATCCAATCAAATTTTTCAATATATAAATTTACGACTGCTAAAAGAAATTCTGTGCAGATTTGGTTTAAAAATAGTATCCATAAATGGGTTTGATATTTTTTTAATGAAAATCCAAATAATACATAATTTAGAAAAGCTTTTAATTAAATATTTTTCAGAAGAATTAATTTTGTTTTTAAGGATCGTAATTTCTGTATTTCGTGCATCTTAAATGCATTCTTATTAAATTGGATTTAATTTAATCTCTTATTTCTTTAACCATTTTTTATGTTTCGAAGAAAGTAGAATACTATTTATTTTTTTATAATTGGCTATCTCTTACACAACTACGTTTAACTTATACTACCAAGATATTTCCTGTGGTTCATGAAAACGAGACCATTTCGTGGTCTGGTAGATTAAACTTGCCATTTATATGTTGTGAATATTTAAATTCTTGACATATACAAGAGGAGAAACACGAGTGCGTACGACGTAGGCGAAAGGAGCTTCGTGCACCGGTGATGTTAACTAGAATAACCAGATCGTAGCATGTTCGACTGCCTCGGTTTGCAACAGCCAGTGGCGTACACGAATCTGCGCACGACAAGTGCAACTCGCTCGTTTCCGCGTGGGCGGCAAATGCAAATGCTATTTGGAAATTCTGTTTACGACAAATTTTAATTAAATACAAATGTAATGTATACAAAAAATTGTTATAAATTGTGCACAAATATTTGATGAAAAATTGTTAATGTGCATATGATTTATTAAAACACAAAGAGAGAGAGAGAGAACAGTGCCAATCAAGTTGGTACTTGAAATTAATGGAATAAAAAATAGATAGCATGATTCTTCAAAATAGCGACATTACACCAAGAAAAATGTTCTAGTTGTATCAACAAATAGTGCGAATATAAAATGAATTCTAATTATATGAATTAGATTTCTGGTTGTAATTGAAATTCTGATCATTTTAACTAGAATAATCGATAGATTTAACTAATGTTTAATTTGTACATTTCTGGTTGAATTTATCAGAATTTCAATTGATGCAACAAGATTTTTTCCACAGTGTAGCTTTTTAGTTATCATCTTATTCAAACGATAATTGAGGAATTTAAAAAAAAAACGCGGATATTTAGCTTTTGCATTCAGATCACAAGAATAATTCTGCGCGAGGCGGATGCAACGTTCGTCTTCCAGCAGCTGCCTGCCTCTAGGATGTTCCTCTCATACCTTTCGCTTTGTGAACGCAAATGGTGGCGCGATAACGATATATAGCGCGGGAGAACAAAATAATATCCGCCCGGGGCGCGAGTGCTTCTTGAAGCCGCCATTGGCGACGGCGAGTAGACGAACCTCATCGCCGTTGCAAAGCACAGGCTGAAAATGGCATGGAAAAGGTAGGAGGGGACGTGAAGAAGGAGGTGGCTGGATAGCGGGAACAGTAGACAGGCCTGCTCGACGGATATCGAGGAAGATATACTCCGCTAAGACGGGAGTTGTCTGAACGTGGGCTGAGCCTGTCTTTAACGACCGTTATCAATGAACTGTGAAACTCGCGTGGGATTATCCACTCGTTCTTGGCGCTTGCAAATTTCTGATCGCAGACACGACCGGTCTGGTACCTTTTTTTATAGCATCCGCCGCGAATTAAGACCGTTTTCGTTTATTACTCCGACTTCTGCGGCTGTTATTGCATTTATGAGGTACATAACGTAACGCTGATTTCAATTACTGTTGATTATTTTATCTGAAAGAATCGAATAATCTAAATTGTTTTATTTTTTAAAACTGTTAAATTCAAATATCCTTTTGCGCAAAATTGTATAAGCTTTAAATGTTTACAAGGAAAACAACTCCCCGAAATTAAAAAATTATTTAAACGTATTAAACGAGGCGTACTCGGGTCGACACCTGCATATTTCTTCGGAACTATTGTAGTACTGCCGGAAAAAGTCGAAAAGTCGGCCAGTACTGGCTGTTTAGGGTTACTTTACTCTTGACGTGCGGTGCCAGCGCGCGGATCGAAAAATTGTTTAAATATATTAAAAAGGTGGGTAGTGTCACTAAAACCGATCAGGAACTGTAGTACTCTTCGAGTACTACAAAATAGCGCAAGAAAAAAATTTTTTTTGAAAGTTGAGGTGCGAACTCTTTTTTTAAAAATTTATTTAAAAATATTTAATGGCCGGTACTATTGTTATAATCGATCAGGAACTGTAGTACTCTTCGAGTACTGTGAGATTCCGTCATAAAAATCGGCTTTTTCAAATCTTGCGGTGCCGCGCGAAGTTAGCACCGCATATTTTTATTTTTAAAAATTTTTGACCTAAATCAACAGTACTATTGATGAAACCTATCAGGAACTCTAGAACTATTGCGGGTGCAAGCAGTACTGTTATTAAAATTTCCGATTTTTAAAGTTGAGGTGCTAACTTCACAGAGACATTCTTGCTCGGGAAATTCTAGAAATGTTCTTGAAGAGAAATACCGCGTTAGACTGAGTAAAATCCGACTTTAGAAAAATAATGCACTCTATTTCGTAATGGCTTCCAGCAAGAAATCGCTTCGAAGTCACGTGTCGCCCTTTCATTGCGCTTAGGAGGCAGCAAACGTTGCTTACTTCGGTTAACTTTTTTTATCCCGTATTTCTGAATCCCCGCGCGATCACGTGGGGATAAATTGCCCGATCCTAGAAGAACTGTATTTAAAAAAGTTCTCTCTCCAAATTTTTCCGAGAAAAAGTTCTTGAAAAGAAACACCGCAAGCGTACTCGTTAGAACCAAAGACTTATCTTTCGAACGATACTTCTCGCCCTCTTTCGTAATAGCTACCACGGGAAACGCGTTAAAGTCACGCCTCAGCTCTTTATCACATCGTGACACGCCTAATTTGTTCTTTCTCATTAACTTTCTTGCTAACGACAAGCTGTTCCGCTCGATAGTAGCTGTATATTGTTTTAAAAAGCAGAAGCGTTACTGATAGAGCGATAAATAGTGAATTTCATTTACTTGGGTCATTGATCAATTAGAGCAGCTGTTTATCTGAGACGAGAGTTATGAAGGATAAAAAAATGATTGAGAATACATCCGGAACTTCGTATGAATGGGCAACCATTTGATCGGGCCAGAGCGTTCTATTTTTAATGTTCTATAATTAATTAAGTTTCTGTATATTAATCAGTTTTTCTAATATGTGTGTAATATGATAAGAAAGTATTGAAACTAATCAGCTATTATTTATCACTGATTATATTTCAATATCGTCAAATACATTCTGTATACATATACCGAGAATTTAATCGATTAATTTAATCTGTTAATATTAAAATTTACAGAGGAAAACACTGTAAGTACATTCGTTAAGAATTCTGCTTTCAAAAACTCTTATGTTATTGAAGAAACGTTTTTTTCTCTCGTATTACAACAACTTCCGTGAAAACGCGTCGAAGTCACGCGTCAGCTCTCGTCGTTTCACTCGTGTCGACCTGCTGGTTCTCGCCATTCGTTTCCAGCTTTCCGAAGGAAAGGGTGTTTCCCCTCGACGGACTGCAAACAGTCCCTCTTTCCTCGCAACTCCCCGCGTTCGGTCAGATCTCCGTTCGCCGCACAATTTCCCTGCCTGATCTTAATTTCCCTCTCATCCACAGGCGAGTTTGTTTCCGTCGACACGTGACTGGAGGCCGCTTGAGAGATCGTCGTTGCATGTCGTTTCTCGCGTGATCCCACCTTCCGTTTACCGGGAAAAGCCTATTTACACGAGTCATTAGGAGATCCTCGTCGTCGAGTCGACAGCGACTTTATTGTGTTCCGCTCGGCTCGGCGATTATTCACGCCATGATTAGCGACAATGTAAAGTAAAGGGATTCTGTATAAGGGATTTAACGCACAGAGTTTGTTCATATTTTTTATAAAAGATTTTTATTAAAAAAATGTAAATATATGTTTTCCATTCGCATTTATATTTTACTTTTTTTATGGTTTTTATAAAGAAGAGGACATCGCGTGCACACATAACATTATCTTGGAAATCTTATTTCTCTGTTTCTAACTAACACTCCTATCTTTTGTATCCCTAATTTTAGTTCGCTATGACATGCTGATAACGCGACTCGATAAGGGTACACCTCAAAGCAATCTAGATTCGAAACGGACTGGCCTCAACACCGCGCGGCGCAGAATTATCTCGCGGATTTATAACGCGGGATGAAACGAGAAATCCAATTTCATCTCACGGTACGGCCGTCGTGGATTAACTAGCGTAAATCACTCGCTTCCAGGGCGCTTTCGAGTGACTCCGGACGATCGAAGTAGAAGCCGCGACCCGACAAGAGCCTGTAACAGTAGCCGCTTCTTCTTGATCGTCGAGAGACCATCCCGACCGTTTATTAAAGGGACAATAAGCGATGTTATCTCGCGTAATAAACCGGCGTGAGCGTACATATACACATACTCGCGCTATCACTAGGATCGTAAAAAGTCCTATTATCGTGCGCGATTTATTATCTATCTTTCTCGGGTGTTCACCTCGCTCATCCTGATTAATCAGATAGGACTATTGATATTTTTATTGGTGGTTTCACGCAGAATCAATGACCTGCGTCAACAAACGACGTTATTAATAGCAATATAGTGCGATCATTTAAGCGATCTACAAAGAGATAATATCATATTGTTTGACTCATAGAGGCGAAAGGTTACATTTCCGCATTACAGAGTAAGTATATAAGTAATGAAATATGCTTTTCTAGGGATAGCGTGACTCGATCTAAGTCCTGAATCAACTGTAGCTTTGATTACTACCTAATCACGATCACATAACTTCTCTTTAATAGAATTTTTTTATCCATCTTTTTCTTGTCAAAATATAAAGATAAATATTTAATAGCGCGCGAACGAAAGAAGACTTTAATACCCACTTAAAAATTACTTTCGCAGTATACTTTATAGTAAAGAAATTGTCGACTAGAGGTAGCGATAGAGGTTCATTGAAATTATGATTAAAGTTTGACTAGTAATAGTTGACGAAGCCACACACACACACACACACAGCTATCATTATACAGCCACCGCTTTCATACATCTTATAGTCGGCCGTCTTCCGTTCGATTTTATTATTCTGCGCACGTTTCGGACGAAAGTGCATCCGAAGTTTTGCGAGTTCCATGCGAGAACTTCATAAGCAGCAGTCCAACAGGATTACTACGGTGTTCACGTCTTGCGGGTGTATTACGCGATCTGTGCAACTGGCTGTTGCACGTAAATTACTAATGTAAATACAGTCGTTGCTGAAATTCATCGCGATGCAATGTCAGCTGGGACCAGGATTTATGTAAAGCGCAAGTTCGCGCGTACGTTTGGATGCTTGCACGAAATGTGGAAACTCACAAGGGGAGATTTGATGATATAGTGCGGTAACGTTTTACAAAGAATTTCACGCAAGGTCCTCGCGTGAATTCAAAATGATTCTTTTATAAGAGATAAATGGAAAGTCAATTTTTGTGGATTTGCATTAAATGTCGTAATATCTGGGTATATAAATTGTAGTCTTTTCACCACGTTCTTTCAAATCTAACTTTTCGAAAATGCGATTAAAATTTATCGCAAGTTCTTTTCGTATAAGATATTTACGGAGACACCTTTTGTGAAGTCAAAATGCGTAAATCTCTCCGATAGTCGTGCCTAAAAATTCTTATCGCGACCTGAGACAAACCGAGAGTCCTGCTTCCGTAGGCGAGCCTCCTTCCGCGTTTCCATGGTAACCTTTCTATCTCCCCAACCTCCTCTTTCTTCTTCCTTTCCCTTCTATTTCTCTCTTTCTCCCATTCTCTTTTCACCCCTGTCAGGAGCGGATCTATAATTAATAAAGCTTTAATCAATAATTAATACCTATTTTTGTATTTATATACAATATATTGCATAGATTTTAAGCAAACGGTTAAAAAAGCAATCTGTATTCTAAATTTGAATTTATATACTACATTTATACATGCACTTACAATAAAAATTAATTTTATGATTTTCTCTTATTTAAATTGATTTTTATTTTATATTTGTAGAAAAGAGTGATCAACGCCTATTTATGTAACGAAATGTGTAATCTGTATTAAGATTAAATCTTAAAAAGAATTAACTTTTGAATCGATAAAGTTATATTATCCGCATCTAGCAGATCTATTAATAAGTGAAATAAATTTTTATGTTTAGAATGTATATATCTAAAAATTTGTAAACTCTTATAAATTTCCATTTATTTCAAATTAGTAAAAGCAAATTCAGCCTTCGTCTACTTCCTAAAGTCTTTATTTTTCATAACACGATGAAAATTGCGTTCGTAAATTATTTAAACTACATGGAAACTTAGATGTCTTCGTACCTTAGGGTCTCCAGAATTCTGAACTCGTCACTGTCTCTCATTCTCCTTCTTCTATTCTCTCCCTTGCTTTCTCTCATGCACCCTCGTAATACGCCTTTCACAGTTAACGCCGCGACGCCCGGTATCGACCGAGGGTGTATACTCTCTCTCTCCGGACTGTTCTGGTCTTCACCACTGCCACCACCACCGCCACCCCATCCCTCTAGTGCACCCTTACATTGCACACGAGCGCTCTCAACCTTCCAGCATCCTCCCTCGCACCTTCATCCCCTCTGCTACTACGCGCCACTACGATAGTACTATTCGATTCATAATAACAAAGAACACGCGATAGCGTACTCGCTCGCAGCTTTAATTCACGACGAAGCAGACGGTGCGGTTCGACGGCCGTTCTATTCCATCAATACAGTCTATCGTTTCACTCTTCGTTTTACATGGGGGAATTTTCATCAATCCGCTATTAATTCGTGTATAGAAATATAGCTTTGATTTCTGTGTCATTCAAATGTAAAGTGAGGTGAGGTATGAACTTAAGAACTCATTCTTAAAACTTTGTACTTATTCTTGAGAACTCTTTTCACAGCTTTTAACTTTTATCGAACTGCTATGCATCCATTTAAAAAAGTTCTTTTGTATGGTATGAATATAAAAGTTTTTTTTATGTTCATACTTGATTTTATTTTACTTATACATACATATACATTTACATGTGTGATATTATAATACCTTAAAATAAAAAAATTATTGCATTTTTTCAATTTTCATTTATTTTTGATATTTTTGATATTATAGCGTAATCAGGATTTTTGAACATACATTTAATATTTTGTGAGAGAAATATTACAAAGAAGAAATTATTACATATACAATTTAAATTAATATGAATATAAATCATTTTAATAGATACTAATTTTTAATTTCAACGACCGACTTATTCAGTCTTCCGTAAACATTTTAGAATCACATACATTAATTTTATCCTCTTCAGATCTATATTTTCATGTTTAATACAATACCTTGAATTAATTCTTCATGAATTCTGTTTACAATTTCACGACTATAAATGGCTACAGGTATATGGAAACAATTTATCAAACGTTCAAGATCTCCTCTTGATTAGAGATCTACATAAACAAATTATATTTTTTGTGTTAATTTTGACTTTCTCTATTTGTCTCGTTTAAACAATTGATGTTTGTAGTCTTTATCTTTATTTGAAAACGCTCGTAAATCATGAGGAGTAATCTCAACTTTGTCGCATAGAAGGCGAGCTATAATCAAGAGTGAGTTATGGCATAATTAGCACATTTCCTGGTTCTAGGTAACGACCACCTTCTCACGACGAGTGTGCACTCACAAGAAGGAACTCAGGTTCGCAGAGGGGGCAATTAGTGCAAAGTGCTGTTCTTTCGAGAGAAGGTTTCCATTGGACTACCTCTATGCCTGAACTTCGAAATTTTGAATTAAAGCTCAATTCCGTTTCCTTAATCTTGTACTATTTTCTTCGTACTTGATGAAAAAACTTTTATATCGGACGTTGTCCAACTTGGAACAATTCCAAAATTTCCAAAGTGAAGACTTTGAACAATTTATTTAATCAGAAGTTACTGTTTTAAACGATGTCTACTTTTTTTGGAAGAAATACAAAAAGATTTTATGTTATAACAATTCTCGTAAAGTTTGGTTTTTAAGCAAAAGGAAAAGTTACAGCACGATCTTTCATATATAATTAGTGAAAGGAAAACAACTTCTTATACACGCACGATATTCATGACATACAATAAGAATTAATCGGCGTGTTTTAGAGTTTTATACAGTTACATCATTTACATTTATATACAATCTCGCCTTCGCAGCCAATCACTCCGATAGTATTGAAACAAATTATTTCGGATTTCTTGCAAGCGCGCTCGATCGGCAAATCAAATGGGGTCGAAATGATTTGTTGGAAGGGAGGGAAGGGTTGATTCGGAATCGAGGTTGTGGCATCGTGTTATTCGGTGGATGGGTTCTTGCTGCCTGCCCGATAAGAACTGACCCAGATTCCCGTCGTATCTTCGGCGTTTCCGTGGACAGAGCACATTGAGGAAGCGCATCTTGCATGCGCAACTCCTCTCGTTCTCTTGAATATGCAATAAGTTTCGCCGATCAAGAACTTTCGACCGTAAGTAGAAGCCCCGGTTGTTCCACTTCAGTAACGTAAAACTGGACGTCAATGGTGTATTGCGGATTGCTGTCGGCCGGTGCGAGCTTTATAATAGTCGAAGCTGCTCCGTTTTATGTGCAGGGCGTGTCCGACGTTTCTCTCTCGTTATAATACATTTCTAATCTCTCTCTATACATATTACATATCTTGCTTTAAGAATGTAACTGAGACTATTTTGCGAAACAAAAGTAACAAAAAATGTACAGTAGTTTTCTTTTGAATAGAGAGAGAAGGAATAAGCACTTCATCATTTTTTGCAAAATTATTATCAATTGTATACATGCGATATTTTTAATATGATATATTGAGATATATTTGTAAAAAACAATACATTTAAAAATAAAATTTGTATGTATTTAAAGAATTTGTATCTTTCAATTTTTTATTTCTTATTATATAACATATAAATTTATATTTATTAATTTCTGTTCTCTCTACAGAAATGAAAAACCTCGATACTCTATAAGAGGGAAAGTTCTTAACTGCTATTGTTCATGCACCATGACGTGCAAAGAAAAAAGAAAAGAATAATAACAAAAGCGTAGCACGCTTAAGCGTAACGCAAGAATTGCACGGCTTTTATTATTGCAAAGCACCGGCCGATGAGCCTCCGAGATTACACTGGGGGATGTTTCACCACCCCCTTTTCTCCCATATTTATGTCGCATCGACTTCCATGCTTTCACGTTTTATCAGCGGAATTACATTTTCCCGGCGCAGCGGTTCAACGCTCGAAATGTGCAAGCTTGCGCCGCTGTTACGTCCAGCCGGTGATTTAATTTGTGATACGAAGTTATTAAAATATATTATTTTAATTATTTTTAACGAGTTATTTTAACAGACAAAGATTCGAGAATGTTAGCAGACAAAAAAATTTTATTCTTCAAAAGCATTTTATTTTAATAAAATTTTCATTTACAGATCATAATTAATTTAATTTATGATAAATATAAATTATTATTTAAGTATATTTATTTCAAATATATGATTGTGCATCAATTACTTTCGAACTTGCAACACAATCAAACTCAGAAGTAATAATAAATCTCACAAATTAAATTTGATTGTTGATTCGAAGAACTATTATTGCAAGAAATGTTACTTTATTCGAGATCGTATAATATTTTTACGAGAAATATCGCACCATTTATCGAGCACTGTTATTTGTTATCAAACGTTTCGTACGTGTATCTTGTGCAGAATAAATCGTGAACCTTACGGTATGTTTGTCGTCGAAAGGACGGTGCTTTTGCAATTTTGCCAATAGGGAAATTCCCTTTTTTCCCCCTCGAGTTCTCCTCGCTTCTCGTAGGAAACTCAATTACCGATCTCGTAGAATTAATCCGCGGCTGCGGCGGGCTGCACTCAAACGAGATCCTCGAGGTCACATCGCTTACAGTGGAAAGAGTAACAGAGCTGATTGGCGTTCGCGCAAATAACTTCGTTAGGAGTTTCGTCACGAGCGCGGTTCACGTGGATTTAGCTCCTGTGGCGTCTATCGAATCAGCCCCGGTATTATCTCTCCTCTTTTTCCAAGTTGATTGTCGAAGAGCTCTAGAAAACGTTAACGCTGCCATGATAACATTTATGTCTGGTGCATATGAAATGGCAACGTTTACTTAAGCGAGAATGCGGATACGATGGTACGAAAAAGGGTGCATGGTTTTAAAAATCAATTTAATATTGTGTGTGATATATATTGGCAAAGTCTATGCAATTTGTATTTCTGAAAATACATGAATATAGATGCACATTTTTTGTTATGAATGAGACCATTTATTGTATTATTCACGTAGGATATTCAGGACATCCCAATCTTAAAAAATACAAATATATAAATGCTATTTATACACATTATTATTAGCGCAAATTATTTTACAATAAAAAAATTTACATTTATCCTTATCTAAAGAATATATTGAATATTATTAATCTTTATTTAATTAAAAATTATCACACAAAAAAGTAATGAAAATTGAGATACAATATCGGAATATCAAAAATACCTCGCGAGTAATATGTAGAGTTAAACGATAAACGATATCTATTATTTTATAATAGGTATTAGTATTAATATTTATTAATGTACATATATCTTTTTTCTATATATTTATAAATTTATTATCAAAAATGTAATAACAATATATTAATTTTATACATATATAGAGTCATAATTTAATTTGGAGAATTATTAGAATGGATGTGCTAATTTAGTATTTTACGTGTTTGAGTAATTTTGATTGAAATTAAACTTGCAATTAATTGTTGCGGACATAGAATGAACGAAACGCGACGAAAAATATTTAACTGCGAACAGGCACAGATGGTAGAAACACAAAACGTAGAACTCTGATAATTAATCTGGATAAAATTAATTGCTTTGCCGTTTTCGATTATGCAGGTTGTGACGCCGCAGAAGTGTGGGGACGTCTACCTGTACGACCTCCCAGCAAGTCGGGGAAGTCCCGCGCCACCCTCCAGACACGAGTCACCCCTCAACTCGACAAACAATGAGCATTCGCACAATACAGGTATGTATTATTCGTCGCAAACTAAACATTTTGCCTATAATATAAAATGATGATAGAGCCATCTCTCTCTCTGTTATAATATTGTACTTATTCATAGTAACTCAGATATTGACTAACTTCATGTCTCTCATTGATAGTTTCTAAAATAGTTAATAGCCACTCATTTTTTAAATTAGGATCGGTTTATAATTTCTATCAATGTGAGATTAATTTTAATCTCGATTTAACGTACCATTAATCTCTCTTTTTCTAATTCAACATTTTTTCGCAATATACATATAATACAAAATACTTCAACTTCGAATATTATTATAGGTTTCAATATATACAGAGAATATTGTAATTTAAAATTATATTAATTTTTTCCTTTATTTTTATAAATATGCATAAAAATATATAATTGTATTTATGTCTATTTTTGAAGCTCTTATTTAGAGCAAATCAAATTTATCATGTGCGTGTACACGAAAAATTAATATTTTATGCAGGAATTATTCCATTTATCATCCACACGTCACTTGTCAGCCCTATCCCTTCTATAACATAGCATATCATAAGCGTCTGTGAAATGGCTTCTCTACCTATTCAGTACTGGGAAGTTAATCCGAGGATTCCTTTAAATCTTGTTAACTTCTACTTGCAGGACGATATACGAGCAACAATGTGCGAAGTTCTATCGACAATGGGGGCGGCGACGTGAACGAGTGTTACGACGTACCACCACGCGCGATCCCGGTGATCCCTTCGCCGGCGAGTAGCCCAAGTCCGGCTCCGTCGTGCTATGATATCCCAAGGCCGCCGACATCCTGCACACCCAACTCAAATTGTTCCGGCGGTTCCGGCATTACACCGCTGGATTGTTACGACGTGCCGCGACCATTGCAACCCCTCACACCCAGCAGCTCGGCCTCCAGCCTCACCAACGACGGCTCCCTCAGCGGATCGAACAGGTACATCCGTTCGCATTTCCACCATGCGTCACGCTGTTCGGGCTCAAGAAATTCCCCGACTATAACATTATGGTAACTCCATTGGTCTTGGAGGTCCAGAAATCCCGAGAATCTCGAAACTTTACGCGTCCGAGAAGTTCCTCACGTGAAATAAATCAGGAACTGAGTTCCAAGAATCCTGCAAAGGATGATTTAAAGAGTATCGCTAGATGCGTCTAAAATGCCTCAGAAATCCAAGATTGCGTCTCTCCTTCCACCACTAGGAAATTTTGGCAATGTCGTCAGCTATAAATTTGAAAAGTTTCCAATCTAAAATTTTGCGTCTCGTTTTCCCGCATGCTTAACGATTCCTGGATTCCAGATCGAGTTTGGCCGCTCCAGATTACGATGTACCCCGACCGCGTCTTCCAGCGTCCTCGTTGCCGTCCCGACACAATACCCCCATACCGAAGACCCCGACACCACCGCCACCATCGCAACAGATTTATGATGTACCAGTTAGCAAGGAGCTTCCATTGGAGTTGGACTCCGCTCTGGAAGGTTTGCAAAGGTTGCAGAGCGAGGCATCCGCTGCGATAGCGAGGCTACTGGGCTTCGTGAGCCCCGGTTGGAGAACACCACAGCGATTAGATGCCACCCTTATGGACCTAAGGCTAGCTGCTCTCAGGCTCAGAACGTCTCTTCACGATCTCGCTGAATTCGCGGAAGGTAAGTAGAATGTAAAGAATTCGATTTAACATCTTGAGCCTTAAATGCAATTGAAGCTATCGTAAAAATTACTTTCGTTATTTTAATAATGAAACAAATATAATCATTTTCTTATCATTCTTTAAGCTTCTTTATACTATAGTGTCTTTAAAAGTTAATTTTTTTGTGTTTTTCGCGTTACTCAACATAAAATTATAAATAAAATTCTGTTTTGATTTTGACACTAATTATATATAATAGATTATTCAAAGTGAGCTTAATATATTTTTATATATTTAGATGTGCAACTCTTTAAATTTATCGTACAATAATCCATTCTATCTTTTGATAAATACTGAAACACAGAATAGCTTTGTTGAAATTTGAAAGACATTGTGTCCTGCGCGTAGGTACGCTGGGTAATGCAGGTAAAGCACCAGATAAGGGCCTGGCCACGAAATTACGGCCGCTAGTGAAGGCACTTCGTGATTCTGACAAGCTCGTACAGGAAGCCGCTACTGAATTGGACACGATGGAATGGGACGCGAGTAAACTCTGTCGTGGCGGTGGTGATACACCGACACCTACTAACGGACCTCCGTCTTCACTACTTCTACCTGTACAATCAGATCCCCTTGATCAGCTGATCGCGTGCGCTCGAGCACTCACGGAAGACGTTCGTCAGGTTGCTAGTTTCATTCAAGTAAGTATCTTTCATAGCCGTTTAGATTTAATATATTTATTACAAAATAACAATTTCCGATTTCACGGAACATGAGTAATCATCATAATATTTCTGAAGAAAAAAAGGGTACATTAATTTAAATCAAACTGATGAATTAATAATAGGAGAATTGGTCTTAAATTTATTTTCTACTATCCATTTACATGTTTTATTGACATATTTTTTGTGTAATTATATATAATTTCGAAAATAAAAAAGGAAATTTAAATAAAGAATCCATTTTTTAATTTCCGATTTCTATTGTAAGAATTAAAATGGAGAAAATGGAAGAGTAAAAGAATATTTAATGCTTATAATTTTTTATTTCAATTTAATAAGAAGATTAATTTTAAACTTTTTTCTATTTTGGGTTTTTAAAATATTAGTTACGTGAATGAAGCTGATGACATTTGAGCAATCAGCCTTTGTTGCTGATAAAGAGGCTCTGTCTGTGCAGGGAAATTCCACGTTGCTCTTCAAGCGGGCGTCGATCATCTCCACGGGCAGCAGCAACAATAGCGGCGCCGGAGAGGATTATGACTACGTAAATCTCGACTCGCGAGAGGTTGTAGCAAAGCAGCGAGAAGAATTGCGAGCCTCGCTGCCGCAGGAGCTTCGCAGTAACTACGATCTGCTGGTGTCCGAGGCGGACAATGCCGCGATTCAGATGCCACCCACGACCCCGACGCCCATGGATCCCAACGACAAGCAATTGTTGGCCTTCTACGTCGCCCAGGTCATCACGCATGGCGCGCACCTGACTCATGCCATCGACGCCTTTCTGCAAACGGTGGAGCATAATCAACCACCCAAGGCGAGTAGAATTGTAACAGTTCTTGTAATACTGGTACCACCCGTCGCGCTTCTTCACGCGAGACACGTAGACCTCGACCGTTGACTGAAATAACGAACGGTGTCATTTTCGTCGCAATAAAAATTGAGATTTGAATTTTTTATGATTGTCCTTTTCTTTGAAGAATACTTTCTTCATAAATTATTTCATACATTGAAACATTTGTTGATCGATGAAACAACGCTTAATATCACTATTGTCATTACTCAATAAGAAAAGTTGAAATTAAGATCTAATGCAATCGTTCTAGAATTTCAGTAAATATTTTCTTTCACTTTTTCATTTGGTTGGAGCATTGTGCTTTTTTATTACGAAACTAAAATATATGTGCATATGGGTCAACAGTCTCGATAAGAATGATAGACTCGTAGATATCGGCACTACTATTGTGTGACAGGGTGCCTTAAGTTAGCTCACGTCAACTGCATGTTTCCATTACTTTTTCACGATGACCTCTTTTCATTCACAAGTGCATTGCACGCAACTGGTATAGCGGTTAAAGATAAGTAGTTAGTAAAGTATACATTGTAAAATCAGGAACAAAACGATAAAATTAAGAAATAATGTTTGAAACCTTAGATTACATTAAAAATATTATAAACAAATAATAAAATATACCTGTCTCAAATATACAAATGTGTAAAATGGAGACGACATTATTAATTGTTATCCCTTTTATTCAAATTTTGTGATTTTTATAAATTTTCTATCAATATTCCATTTGCACAAATTTAACAAACATCATATAAGTGTATTCAAATAATTATTTATTCAAATTATTCATTTTCAAATAGTTTCTGTTTTTTGTTTATTGTTAAGATAAATTATAAGGATTTGTTTGAACCATGATATGAAATTTATAGGTTTTCCTAGCCCATGGCAAGTTTGTCGTGCTGAGTGCGCATCGACTAGTGCACATCGGCGACACGGTGCATCGAAATGTGACACGCAACGATGTACGAACGCGCGTACTACAATGTGCGAACGCTTTGAACGAAGCGCTCGGGCAGACAGTACAGAAGACGAAGCAAGCCGCTCAATTCTTCCCAAGTGTTACCGCGGTTCAGGAGATGGTCGACAGCGTCGTCGATGTCTCGCACCTAGCCAAGGATCTCAAAGTTGCTATGATACACGCCGCTCAACAGCCTTGAGAAGAATTGTCACGATGCGGTCGTGAAACCACAAGTTCCTTCAATTGAGACGCGGTCCACGATAGATTCTTCCTCATTAACGGAGAAATTTTGAGACTGCAGAAGATTCAAACGCGTAACGCATTTTTTAATTTATCTCGCGATTAGAATTGATACCGATCGCGTTGATAATTTGAGGACAACGCTTGAGGGATCATGTCGAGTCTATTCTCTGTATTTTTTCTTTCTTCGTCGAGATTTTAAACGATTTTAAACGTTGCTAAAAATCTTCAGCACGTTGATAAAATAGAACATTTTTTCTTATACGAAAGTGGATCAAAAGTATCTCAGGAATTTCTCATGGTCTTTCAAGCGTTATCTAGGAGAAAAATTATTGGTGGCTGACTTTTGAGATTCAGCCACTTACAAATAGAAATATCGTACTGAATAAGCCTGTTATTTTTTTTTTAACGAGCACTAGTGCAAAAGAATTTCACTTCGAATCCTAATAGTACTTTCGATATTAAATGGCGAAATAATCAAACTGATTCATATACGTTTCACGAAAGTGAAAACATGTCCGGATATCTGCACTTTAGTGCATTTCATGCAGCTATTATCCTATTTCATTATAAAAAAAATCCGTGGCCTAAAATAGGAACCTGCTACTGCCAAAGCTCCGGTATATAGATCGTAAGAAACGAAGAAAACCACAACCCTGGAACGAGTGTCTTTGTAATGTACTCGAGAATAATATAAGCATTGTAATCTTTCATAGAAAATATATGTAGCCATTCAATTAGACGTTCAGGTAGACGTGTGATGTGAAATGGAGTGTAACAAGGCCAATAGGCTTTCTGAACCTAGCAAAGCAATTCCGAAATGGCTTTTACGAATTTGTGACCTGGTAAGCACCGTTTGTCTTGCCATGTCGTAAAGTCCATTTCGGATATACGCCCCACGACGTATGCAGCTAAACGTGTTAGTAGTTTTATAGGTGTATGGTATACAATAGAACATTATATATATATATACACACGCGACTAGACAAGTTGTATTCATATCTCTCTTTCAGAAAACCGGTTTCACCGATGTCAGTTAACTATAATTTTATTTTCGCGAACTCCTTATTCTTTTCAAAGAATTAAAATAAAAAGGAATAACTTAAATTGCATTTACAGTTGACTGATATTATTGAAACCGATGATTAGCTATTTCAAGTGTTAGTAAAGAATCGCCGCAGCTTTTACTTAAGGGTAAAAGACCGATATGAATACCAATGTGTCGACTTGAGAAACAATCGTGTTTCTGTTTTTGTAATTATATCAAAAAATTGACACCAAGAAAATTTAACGCAAATTCCTCTGCGGTATCTTTTTGAGATATCCCGTGAAGGTGAATTATTACTTATTGCGGACAGTTTTTTTGGAAGACAATTTTTGACGAATTTTATACAAAGCTTTTACCGCCGGGTTACGACTTTTTCGGGTGCCCAGGCCTTTTTACCAGGCTCTTCCATAACAATGAATTAGTCACGTGCGCACATTGTCAACCGCAATCAGCGCCGGATCGAATTTGTTAACGCGCAAAAATTTCCACGGCAACTACGCATACTCGCGAATCTTTTTGCACAACGAGACCAATAACGCCTTTTTGATAAAACAAACGAACGGATGTTTTTATTAGATCTATAGCAGGTCCTGTGACAGATTAACAATGCAAATGTTTAAAGAATATCGCATTCAGAATTTTCGTTTTATCTCCTAGATCATTTTTTGCATTTCTATACCTTTCAAGTGAATCAATCATGAAATTTTAATATCTAATAATTGAAACTCTCTGTTTTTTATATTAAAACGGATCTTAAAGATTAAGGCTTAAACCGAAAGCTAAACTGAATAATACCATGTGAAGATCTGAAAAGATAAGTTAGATTATCTTCAAGCTCATGTCTGTTAAAGCCAAAAATATGTATACGATCCAACTGCTAATTTGCAACGCATTTGTTCTAATAGCATTCTCCACGTGCGAAAGTGTACTTAAAAATAGCTCACTGATTATAGCATTCGCTCAACGTATGCGAAACCATCCAACTTTGTATTTATTAGAATTTTACCGCACCTCGATTAAATAACGGAGATATAATTGTGATTGTGAATGCGATTACGCATGTTATTAGCCGTGTATTAAAATGTGACCGGCTGTTTCGTTGCAGCTTTAATGATAACAAGCATTTATAAGAATTACCATTTATCTGGAGAGAGATTTTATCTCTTCTTCGAATTCTTTTTTTTTTATCTTATTTTGATTGATTAATGTGATTTACTGTTACGTATAACAGAGATGAACCGATCCTTTCAGGACGATTTATAACATTTATCTTATATTGTATTTTTTTAGAGATTAAATATTCAAGCATATCGCGCATGGAGAAACGTTTATATGTACATGAACCTCGTTTATGAGACTTGTATTATAATTTATTGAGGGAGTGTTTTTGTAATATATTATATTATAATATACATATGTAAGGCAGTTTTATATATATACATATATATATAGATAGATAGAAATAACTTGTATATTTAGAGAAGTTTATATGATAGTCGAATCGATAGGTGCTTATTCGCGTTGAATCACCGTATTCAGATGTCATGTTATAGCATTTAAGTGAAATGGTTTCTTTTTATTGTAAAATCCTGACGAACGACGTTATAGACATTATCTCTCTCTCTCTCTCTCTCTCTCTCTCTCTCTCTCTCTCTCGCGCACATTAACTTGTCTTTCCCTAAATTTCCCTTTTATACTCGGATGATCTTTTCGCGGTTGTTGTATATCATCTTCGCAGTCACTCGTGAATGTATACATAACGGTATTACTGTAAACTTACGAGCTACTTATCCGAGGGCAGCTATTCCAAGATCAGAGAAAAAGTTCGAAACAAAAGCTCTTGATGTAACACGCGTGATGTCTTTAAAGAAACGTCTACA
Organism: Cyphomyrmex costatus; assembly: GCF_001594065.2. Taxonomy (NCBI): domain Eukaryota; kingdom Metazoa; phylum Arthropoda; class Insecta; order Hymenoptera; family Formicidae; genus Cyphomyrmex; species Cyphomyrmex costatus. The sequence continues at coordinate 2,911,340 of NW_017280255.1, forward strand.
CAAAAATTGTTTATCTCTTAATATGACGCTTTAATCATGTTTTCGGTATAATCACGCTTGGACGAATCCTGCGTTTTATTATTCAAGACTCCTTCATGCTGTTCGTAAACTCGAGATACGTTACGAACTAAATAATTATGTTACTTTAAGGACATCTTATTTGTACATAGATATATTTATACATATTATATATATATATATATATACATAATATAATTATTCCTATTACAGAAATGGAGTATGTATACACACAAGCATAATCTGAGATGCATTAGTGGAGTAAACTTATTTGAATATCGTGCAATGTCAAAAATAATTTTTAAGCCAAAATACACTGAAAATGACAAAGTATTTGAAGAAGGAAATATCTATCGAAATAAATATAAATCCGACGTTAAAGTGTAAGTAGGAACTGTATAAATTGAGCCCATTTCAGTGCTGTAAAATATTATTTTTTTCTACCATACTTTTTAACAACACGCTTGACAACGCCCTGAACGATTAATTTTGTATAGCGGCGTGTTACATGTGGATTACAGTTTCAGTCCTTCAATAAAGTTGTAATGAAAAAAATCACGATTAATTAGATTGCCCAGAATCCTTTATTTCTTATATATTTATAAGTCTTAATTACATTGCGTAAACTGAAAAACAGCCCCAAAAGTCCAATCTTACTCCATTGTGCAAACTTTAACAACCTTAATCCTCCAGTCGCATATAAAATATTTTTACTAGGTTTATTTATACCAAGTCAAACTTTGATGAGTAGAATCAATCCGGTTCCGTCAGCAACTGTGATGAATGGACTAAGAGTGATCGCCACAGCATCTACCTAAATGCGTATGAACATTGCCTTCCTTGTGCGCTCTATCTCTAAGAGCCTTTTCGTGATGGAAGCTGGTGAGATCTCGTTTCATAGCATAAGCATCTTCACCGTCCGCATAATATTTTGGTTCTACTTCCGATACCTCAAACTGTAAGCTGCTTGTGTACAAATTGAGAGCTGCACGATTACTTCTGCGCACATGCAATGAAACATATTTTGCTCCGAAGCACTCCACCATCGCTCGAGAGGCCTGGTTCATTAATTTTTGCGCGATACCTAGTCTTCTATGAGAGCGCTTTACAGCAAGACTGGTAATATGCCCGTGGGGATTGTCCTCGCAATCTTCTTCCATCTTGGCAAGCACATATCCTACTATTCTTCCTTTTTCGTCCTCTGCTACGTAACTGAGTTGCGGCCAAGACAGAGCATGGTATAGATAGTATTTCATCTGATAATTTTCAGGCAAGCATTGCAAATTACAATGCTGTATATTCAGCAGATCTTCTGTAGTAGCACAACGTATATTTACAGACATTTTAGTTGGATATATATTCTGTCACGAGGTATCCAAGATTAATTTTACTTTATGCAAATCCGTTGCGTTGGTATTATCAATATTATAAGTAATAGCTTTAATATATATTGTCCAATATTTAGTCTCGACGAAGTTTCTTCATGCGTGCACGACCATTCCTCAAATCGTTAACCGACGACGATTCACTCATTCCATTCCCAGTTAACTCTCTCACAAACCGGAACCGTGATAGGAAGAACGTCCAGACTAAGTACCAACCTGAAAAAGAAATCATAATATAAATATTATACAAGATGCAAATATATCTATATGTTTATATCTTATTTAATTTAGTTTTAGTAGCATTTTTTAATAATGTAAGCACTTTAAGCATTTTAATTATGTATTACAAATTCTTAGCCCAAATTATAAGTCTTGTTATGCATATATAAAATTCTACAATTTGCTTAAGTATATTATAGCACAGCAAGCTCTTTACTGTCCACTCGACATCGGAGTGTGTAAAGCATGACATAATGCAAAAAGAAAATGCTTATCACTGATAGCGTACAAAATATGAGCTCTATATGAGTGTTGCACTAAAAAAAGATACCAGAACACAGAAGTCTATACACGATCATATTTACAGTACGCAATTTTGCACTGAGTACAAAAACGAGAAACTCGTGCTGCCGAAACCGCGCGTTTTTTTTCTCCCGATGTAATTATGTCAAGACGTCATAATCAAGTTATCAGCGCTCTGATACGAGTGCTTACCTATCACAACAAGGAGGAACACTATTAATAAACTGAATACCACAGAGAACGCCGTTAGGAAGATTTCCATTGAGATTTCCATCGGGATTTCCATCAAGGAACAAAAACCAAAAAAAAAAAAAAAAGAAAGGAAAAACGAAGAAAAAACGTGGAAGAAGTGATTTTTCCCTACGTCCTATGCTGTTCGCGCGAGCGACGGCATAGCTACTCTTCGACGAGGGCAACTTCACGCGAGCGGCACTGTACAAGTGCTCGCGACTTGACGATCAACAATAAAGAAACACCGGATGTCGCGCGACGACGGCGGCGAGCGCGAGTCCATGCCTTGCCACTCACACTTGACACGCCATTTTGAAAATCGAAATCGCAGATACGCGTACAGGTTATGGCTCCCATCCCCTCCTCGCCGGCGAAAACGTACCGCGTCGTCCGAAAGATCACCACGCGATCTCACAACGGCACTTACCGAGGTCTCGACGTAGCTTAAATAGACGCTCTGGTTAACACCATCTCCACGAGCCTAGAAATCCCTCCTGCCGGCGAACAATCCCACGGACGAGAGATACACCTAACCTAACGCTACACTGCGACCGTAGCATGCACAGGATGCACTCAGCTTTGGAAGTTCGGAGTTGCAAGCGTTACAAGTTGGGTTGGGACAGTTCGGATTGGAGTAGTTTGTTTGCAGCTTGTGCAACATGAGGTGTTACACCTTTTGCACTGAAAATAGAACGTGTGTAACATAGAAAGCATCTCACTTGTGTTTGATGTAAAAGTCATTTGTTCTTTTCATGTTGTAATACACTATACTTAACAAAATTAAAGGATCACTTGTTCCACCCTGCAAAAATAGGCTTTGAGATAGAATAACTTCGTCAAAAATCATCGGATCGAGATGTTTAAAAAAGCATTTTAAAGCTTGAAATCTCTACTTTTCAGACCTGTATTTAAAAAAAAATGGTCTTATTGATATTTCGTGAAGTTGCACAATCATAAATAAAAGTGTGCCGAAACTAAAAATTTTTTACAAAATTTGCCAAGTTCCACGGAGCCAAGTAAAAATTGTTCACAAATGCGGTTTACAGCTTTCGAAAGAGTGAATCTTTACCTTCAATTCGTTTTTTTGCTGAGCTCTGAACGATTTTTTTTCACCGAGTTATTTAACGTTTAAGTAAAAATGGCCTTTTTATTTCAATGTTAAATAACTCGGTGAAAAAAAATCGTACAGAGCTCAGCAAAAAAACAAATTGAAGGTAAAGATTCACTCTTTTGAAAGCTGTAAACCGCATTTGTGCACAATTTTTACTTAGCTCCGTGGAACTCCTCAAATTTCGTATAAAATTTCAGGTTTGACACACTTTTATTTATGTTTGTGTAATTTTACGAAATATTAGTAAAATCATTTTTTGGAATACCGGTCTAAAAAGTAGAGATTTCAAGCTTTAAAATGCTTTTTTAAACATCTCGATACGATGATTTTTGACGAAGTTATTCTATCTCAAAGTTTGCCTATTTTTGCAGGGTGGAACAAGTGATCCTTTAATTTTGTTGAGAAGTGTAGTTGCAGAGCAGATCCGTGAGCGCTCACTGTTATTAGCGTATTTTTATCGATCGTCCAATAACAGCAAGCACTCACGGTTCCGTTCCGCAGTTGAGCTGCTGAACGCGACCAATGAGAATGATAGGAAATGGTTGAAAAAAATCTCAAAACAATATTAATGCATCGTATTTATTAATTTATATTTTCTTTTCTTTTTATATTATATTACATAAAATGTAGATAAGTTAAATATTAGATATCTTAAAAATAAAATTTAAAATAGTTGTATGCTTAATTACACATGTACTTCATAATTATTGTGGGAATCTTCTTATTGTTTACTTACATGCAATATATAATAAATAATTTTTTAATTATAATATATCAAAAGGTTCTCACAGAGAGCACAAGTTTTACACCTTTAATCCACCATAGCTCAAAAATCCATTTATTGAGCCTTATATTGAGTCTCCTAACCGAATTAGGACTATAATACGGTCAATGCGTTGCTATACAATAATGCTTTAAGGCGTTTTTTAATTGACCAGTTTATAATTTTTTTTCTACTTATTGGTCTATCAAATACTAACATTTATAACGTGAAACATTGACCACAGATATGCTTATACTACAACAATTCAAAATGATCAATAACACTTTCGTTTGTTTTTCAATTACATACTAGGGAGTTTTTGCAATACTATTTATCTCAGATAAAGTGAACGCTAAAGTCACGTATCTTTTTCTTTACACTTAATTAAGAAAAGGATAATGTGACTTTAGCGTTTACCGTATCTGGGTATTGCAAAAACTCTCTATTTATTAAAATAAATACGGTAAACATATAGTAGTAAATATATATTTAAATTATAAAACTCGATCGCTGATTTGAGTGCCCTTTTTAAATATGTAGTAGAAGAGAGTGATTCGATCCTCATAAGATAGCTTTGAAATTTGTTTTAAATTCAACTGTCTTCATTTTTAATAATAAATTTCATAAACAAGTTTTTTGGACTCTAATGGGATCCGTTATTTCTAATTAAAACAAACATTATATTAGAATATCTAAAAGAGTTGGTAATTCAGAATAAGTTAACTTATCAATTATTTTTCTATTTTAGATATGTAGGATGACATTCATTTAGCTGCCCTTAAAAAATTTTTACATGAAATATTAAAAATATTTAACTCATTTCATGAATGTTTTAATTCTTACAAGAATTCCGATTTGTCCATTTTGAAATATGCATGCATACTGATTAATACATAATCATCCAAATTTACAATTAATGCAACTCCCGCAATAACAGTAATGATAAATTATACATACGTTTCCATCCATAATCCAAATCTATATAAGTCAGTCTCTGTACTAATCTTCTTCTTTATTTAATATACTGACAACTAAATTTTAATTAATAACTTATTTCATTATATTAGTAGTTTAATACTTATTGAGCCTTAATAAATATTTAATTTACGCGGGCGAAATCAAAGCGTTTAAATTTCAAGTAATTTAAGGGGACATTTATTTCAGTTTATTAGATTTGCGTTTCAAGATTGAGGATATTCGATGTGAATTCGGGAATTTCCAGACGTTTCGACACCGGTCGGGTCATTTTCGATGTACATTAGTATTTTCAGATAGAGTTGCGTTTCAAGACCGACGATTGTTCGGCGCGCAAGTTGGGTGAAGGGGGGGTGGGAAGGGAACACATATACATATATTACTTTGAATAATATATTGCAAAGAATATTACTACGTCGACCCGCCATCAGAGGTCTATAGATATTCGCTAAGATTCTCGCAAGTGCTTTGATACGCGTATATCTGTATATATAGAATCTCGATTTAATAACTAAAACAGGCGTCTAAGGTAGGCTTCCACTACAATGCCTTACTGATGAGTCCAGTAGTGGAAGTTGGGACGAAACGCCATAATTACGTGATATTCTTCGCAATATATTAGATTTATTTAAAGATTTTAATAAAAATTGGCTCATTGCCCTTATTTCATTATATTAGTAGTTTATTAATAACAATCAGTCAAAAGGCAGAAGGGCTATCAAAATTAAATTCAGATGAATGGATAATTTTTAATACAAGTGGATAGTTTAAAAAAATATTCTTAATTGATAGATAATTCTTAATATTATAAATTATATTATTATTATAAGAATTATAGTGCGTACCTTTAATTTATTAAAAACGTTATAATGTGCGCGTTAACTTCGTTACACTACATAAAACACTTTATCAAAGTCATCAGTTCCAACTCAAGTCGATACGTCATTAAAAATGTCGGAAATAAAGATAATAGATTAGAATTACTTTGGAACCTAGCATAAAAACTTAATATTGTAAGAATAGTTTATAGTCTTTCATGCACTTAAGTAATACATATATAAAAATGAAAATTCCATTAGATAAAGCAATTTACTTTAGATCATATGTGTATTTATGTTAGTTGAAATGTATAAGTATTTTATCCTTCAATATAAGCACTTCACAGTAAAATTTTTCTACAGTTATAAAAGGATCAAATTATTTCTGAAGTTCTGTTATAAAAAGTATTAAAACACATAAGTTTGTCATTCGTGCAGCAATAATTAATTCAAATTACTAGCCCACGACTCAAAAACTATGACGATAACGTTACAGTCAGCGCTGGCACCATTATTTATTACAAGCTCATTTTTCTGTTTGGGTTTATTTGAATACCCACTTGGACAACCTAGGCTGTATTTCTCTTGTCTGTATACTACTGGAGCATTATCCATATGGAGCAGTTTGGTATACTACTGTTGTAATCTCGATATATACCAGCTAAATATAAGGATGAGCTCTGAAACTATCATCTCATTTATATTAATCTTTATTTTCCTTTCATTAATTTTTATCAGCTTCTATCGATATAAGGTAAACATTTTTAAACATATTCTTTCTGAGTGCCTAATATTATTAAATCTTTGAATATTTCTTAATTTTTGTTTAAACGGAATTTTAATTAAAAGTATTAAAGTCGTCTTGGCAATTACAAATTACTTATTTAGGACAAATATGAATTTATAACTTTTTTTTTAAAATCAATTTTCATGTTTATATTAATATTTATTATAGATAAAGTATGTTTGGTAAAATTAAGATTTGTATTTATATTACAACAACACACACATGTCCATAAATTATAGTTTTTAAAATAATTCATTTAAGTCTCATATTTAAAATACTAATTAAATTGTAATAACACTTTCGTATTTAACACTTTTTGTACACATTGTTATAGTAATTTTTATTATTTTAAGTATAAAATTATAATATTTCTATTTTATGTCGCATAACCAGAAAACATAATTTTTTAAAGGAATTAAAAATATGTTTACATGAACTCTCCATAGTAGACGACACATTGGAAGCACTCGGTATGCCAAAGGAATACGAAACGCTACAAAGCTGGATGATTCGAATAATATTTGTGTGGATTATATACTTTTTCTTTGAAATTACAATGTCATATTATTTGTTTTGTAATGTAGTTTCGTACTGCTTCGAAATTTTATTTCCTTTTACTATTTTTACACTTTTTTATAGTTATTTAAAATATGTAAGTATCTCAAGTGCGCTGGTTTGTGGAACTTTACTTGGGTTAGTATATCAACATTTAGTTTAATTTTGGTTATTTATTAACGAAATTAAAATATGCGTATATAATATATTCTTGCATTTTAATTTTATTGAATGACATAACTAAATATCTTTTAAATTAAATAATTAAAACGGTCTAAATCGAGCTAAATTTATTAAATCTCTTTCATTCAAATCTGCAGATACACGAGTTTAAGATTTCATCGAGTCAATGATCGATTGCATGTACTTTACTCGAATCTTTTCGAAAATAATGCAGATTACGGATGTAAAAGACAAAATAGATTCATTTTAGTCCGTCAACGAATAATAAGAGCTAAGGATTGCAAGCAACATATATGGATTTTAATGTAATTTAAATTTGATAAAAGAATTATGGTGTATGTATGTTATTTGGACCGTGAGAGTTTCAAACTGAATACCGTTGAGAATAAATCATTAACAATCAAGTTAGGTCTTGGAAGCTTCTAATATAATTTTCGTGTGAATTTATATACTACGTATGTATGTAGATCTCTAAATGTGCGCCGATATATTTTTTTTCCAAAGTTACAACGCAAACTAATAAACTACTACTATTACCGCGTAGTACTATCACAAGTTATAAATTGACTAACAATCTAACAATTTTGATGTACATTGCATCTTGGATCTTAATAATATGTTGAATGACATATTAAAATCTATGAATGACATATTAAAAATCTGTAAATAATTTATTATAATTACATTATTTACAGATTTTTTATTATTCTGAAAAAAAAATGTCGGCGCGCATTCAGAGATCTACATACGTAGTATATAAATTCACACGAAAATTATATTAGAAGCTTCCAAGATCTAGCTTGACTGTTAATGGCTTATTCTCATCGATATAAAATTTTATGTAACTCATAAGATTTTTGGTATCTTTATTTTAATTTTTATACATAGAGTAATAGAAGGAATCATATATAAAAAAAAGTATAATTATACACCTGGAAAAGTGATGACCTTCATACGTATATGAGGTCTTCATCTACAAAAAAAAAGCAATGTAATCAAAATACGTACGCCTTAAAGCCGTGCCACTTTTATGTAAAACATTTTTAGAATTATGAAAAGATAATCAAATATTTAAATTCTTCAAGTTAAATGTGGGTCACACACACACACACACACACACACACACACACACACACACACACATTCTGTATTTACAAAAATATTGAACTTTAAATATGTGAAATAGTCGCACATTCTAAATTAATCTCAAGTAACAACTATAGAATAAATAAAACTATAGAATAAATAAAATTCTACGCTAAAAATATGTTTAGTATTTATCTATATTTTATTTAGTACTTCTAGTACGCATCTTTATGGTTTGGTTAATTATAACAATTGTGATTTATTTACAGGCACGTCCACCTACAACTATGCTTCATATCACGCAAACTAAATAAAATATTCAAAATACAAATATTACAAGCAATGCTTTGGTACTTTATAATCTCTGTATCGACAGCTATCGCTATCACTAAAATACATGTATATAGCGAAAGCATATGGACATTACAAAATATTTTCTTATTTTTAAATAATATTTTAAGATCCATTCCGCATACCATCATATTTCTTACATTAAATTACTTTTGTCAAACAGTTTACGATAAGGTATAGTATAATTAAAAAGTTTTACTAATTATTTATATTTGGAATAACAAAAAACAAAAATTTTGCATATTGAAGTTACATAGACAGATTTTTCCAAATGACAATGTTATTTATTGGACATAGATCTTTCAATTTTACTGCAAACTTTTATGTTGCATCAAGTACATAAAGAAAGAAGACATAGTATTTTCCAATGTATAATAACGATTCAACATGATTGTTATTGCATATATATATATATATGTGTTTGTGCCGTTGTTAAATTCTAAATGATACCACTAGCTGTGTATCTCGAGTTTTAACATTGACAAACTTTAGATTAAAATTATATTCAAGAAATTAAAACCGCAATCAAAAATCTAAAGACGCGATTATCATTTGACATCATCGGTATCTTTTGATTACGACCAGTTGAAATAAAATTGGTGCAACCGACACCGAAATCTGAACATCCAGTCCCGAAAAAGAATCATAAATTTTCAGATTTTTTAAATCCTATTGTACGTAATAATCTTCTTATTAATTTGTTTTGCAAATAATTTTTATACTATAAAAACATATATTAGTCTTAGAATTTTGCGTTTTAATGCGACCCATACCCGCCAAGCTTTTTCTTCACTACAATCCAGTTGACAACTTTAATCACTTTTAGTCTATCTTATGCGTTTTGCGTTATAAAATATTTTGCTAATTGCATTTATTTCGTATCCGGTTTTTATTAAGAAGAATATAATGGTCTCAATATTTATGCACTTGGAATATGTTTACTTCGTTTTGTAAGTTAATTTAGGGAAAAAACAATTTCAGATAAACGAAACGTTAGCAATTCTTTACAAATTCTTATCAAATAATAATCTCGATGAAGATTTACATGAACAGGTAAATATTTATAAGGAACGTTTTATAATATGTAGACTATTCTAAACATCATTTTATTATCGTTAATGAAGTTCAGACACCTGCATAAATTTTGTCGAATAATTATGTAAGAAACAGAAACATTATAATAAAGCAACAATTACACTCTTGTATATATTAGACTCTTGTATATATTAGACTCTTGTATATATTACACTCTTGTATATATTAGAATACTTGTGCACACTACATACGAACACTATAGGTATATAAAAATATAATATAGAGTGTAGAAAAAAATGTTATAACTATTTTTTATTTTTTACGTCAATAACGAATATTTGAATTATCGATTATACTATCAAAATGTCCTACAAAATATATTATATACTGTATGATTTATATAAAATTAAAGATATTTTGTAAAATTTTTGCAATTAATATTAATAAATGTACAAATATCTAAAATATAAAATATACATGTCAGTTTCATAACCTTGAATCAGTTAAATTCATAATGTGATATGTTATATCCAGTTTGAATTATTTGAATCATTTGTGTAGGTGGACACTGACTGTACTCAATGTGCCGTTAACTTAACTGAAACAATAGATTTAAATAATTTAGCTCAAGGCAAAAGGTTAATTTCAACCCAAATTTAATTAGAACATATAATAAAATATGAATTCTGTTTATTCCAAAACTAAAAAATAGCTTGATTTTTGCACACATTGAGTTAGAAATATTAAAATGTTATTTAATTAATGAGATTGTGATTGTTGTTTCACATAAACATCTTCTTCATATTCATAATAACTTAATTATTTCATAAAATTTATATAAGTGTCGTAAATAATAGTATATATTCATGTAATATTTATTAAATTATTTATTTCTATTAGATTCTACAATTTATATTGCAAATAAAACAAAGAGAGGTAAAATTTGGCATAGGACTTTTCCACTTTGGATATAATACCATTCGTAAGGTATGTTCTACATTGAATAGAAATATTATATAATATACTTATAAGCTGTAACAGAAAGTACACATTAATTGAACAAACACGTAATCTTCCGCAAGTTACATACATATCTAAGGATTGATTGCACCAACGTGATTTCGATTTTAAGCGAGACTTAAACTGTCTTTGACTCTGTCTCTCTTTCGGCTTTAATACGAGAGAGATAGAGTTTTAATATCAATTAATGTTGGTGCAACCTTGCCTAAATACTATAATTTTTAAATCAATTCTCATTTAACTGTTTACACATATTTTATTTTATTCATATTTCATATATTCAATGTCTACCTAGACAGTACACAATATTTATAGAATTTGCAAATTAATATTTGTATGATTTATTTTTAATATTTTATAAATGTTTTGTAGCATTAAATTACATTGGTCATAGATATTTATTCTAAAAATTATGAAATATTTATCGTATTAATTGTAGTAAATCTTGTGAAAAAACTTAATAAGACACTATAATGAAAGTAAAAAGTATTTACTATAAATATTTACCTATATATTTCATCATAAATATTATATAATATTTAATTTACATTTTATTAATTACGTTTTCAAATGGAGCTTATATAAAAAATATATATATATCAAATTTAAAAAAATATATTACATAATTATAAATATATAGGGTGTAACTAAAAAAACGTATATGGAGCATACTATGAAATACAGGACAGCAATTCAAGTAGAAAAATCCTGAGTTATTTTTTGATCTGAGTTTTCAGTTCGTTGTTATACGATGTCAAAGTTAGCGAATTAACAAGTATAGAAAAAAAACAGGAACATATAACAAGGCGGAGTGGAGCTAACGAATTCACGACGGGAGAACGACGGTGACCACAGTGAAGCGGTTGTATAATTATCAATTTCTCTGTCTCTCTCTCCCCCCTCCCTCTCCCTCCCCCTCCCCCTTTTCCCCCTCTCCCACCCTCTTTTCCACCTTATTTAAAGAAATGTTAAAGATCAGAGAGAAAGAGAGAGAGAGAACAGTCTTATTATAATTTTAATGAAGTAAATAACCAATTAGTTCATCCTAAATCGATAATTTTTTATAAAAACATCAAATCATTAATTTTAACTTTGCATTTTCTGATCTTTAATATTTCTTTAAACAAGGTGTAGAGAGAGGGAGAGGGAGAGGAGAGACAGAGAGAGAAAAAGAGCGAGAGAAATTGATAATTACAACCGCTTCGCTGCAGGGCGCTAATTCACTAATTTTGACATCATAACAACGAACTGAAAGCTCTGCAGATCCAAAAATGACTCAGAACTTTTCTACTTGGATTCTTGTCCTGTGTTTCATGGTATGCTTTATATATGTTTATTTAGTTACTCCCTATATAGTAATAAATACTGAGTATAATATTATGTGCTGTTAGTGTAATTAATTCTTTTACGTGAATTGTTTTCAATTTAACACAAATATTGTTATCGGATATAATAAAAAAGAACTTTTTTCAGATGTACAGTGCAATTTTGGCCTTCCTGATGGTTTTAATACAGGTACTTGATTCAGATTTTCTATTGTCTCTAATACATATAAATAAATGTTTGGTTATTAAACTTAATATATCTCCCAGGTCAAAAACTAATTGAGCTATACTAGTTGTTAGAAATATATATAAATTTATTATTAATAATTACATCGGTATATACGGAAAAGTTTCGACTTCACAGAGTCCTCAACAATCGCAACCGAATTCTTAAAAATTAATTAATTTTTTTTTTATATTATTTTTTATTTTTTTTTGGTATATTGCGAAGAATATCACAAGTCGGCGTTTCGTCGCAATATACCAAAAAAAAAATAAAAAATAAAAAATAATATATATAAAAAAAAAATTAATTAATTTTTAAGAATTCGGTTGCGATTGTTGAGAACTCTGTGAAGTCGAAACTTTTCCGTATATACCGATGTAATTATTAATAATAAATTTATATATATTTCTAACAACTAGTATAGCTCAATTAGTTTTTTACCTGGGAGGTATATTAAGTTTAATTTGAAATTTATTTGAGCGGATATCAATTTAATTTAATGTTTGGTTATCATTTAATATCAAATGTATTAAATGCATTTTGGTTAACCTTTATGCCCATACTTTAAAAAAATTACAGTTTATAATTTCATTCTATGAAAAACGAAACGACAGCATTGTAGTGAAAAATTTCATTTTAACACTTAAAATTGTAAACATATTAACTTCCGAAAATGAGTTTTTTTACTTATATAATTTCAACTTTTTAAATTTATAATTTTTTATAGTTTTTATTGTAGCCTAATAATCTGGAGATTTACATTATGCACGGATCATTTTGACCCGTTTTATAAAAATTGTTTTAATATTTTTCAGATGGATTTAGTAGATTGGTGGTTGTAATACATTTTCTTGATTAACATACATATGACACGATTGACTATAAATCGGCAATTATACGGACGACAAGGAATTTTAATTTACTTACCTAAAAAAATTTATTTACTAAAAGATATAATAGTGCCTCTCGCCAAATGAACGCGAAGCGCAAAGCCGCACACCGTTTCTTTACGCGAGTCGATGAGTTGCAAGCACCTCAAATTATCGGATCTCTCAATAAACGGCTGAATTAATCGATTCTTCTCAGTATTCTCAATTTACTATTTATAGGTTTAAATTATATTATAAATAAAAAATTTTATTTTCTACGTAAAGTTTTTTGTGAGGCGAACACTTGACGCCTTTTTCCTTTATTAAAAATTTGAAAACTAGAAATACATTTAACAGTATAGATAATGAATTAAACGTTTTTATTTGATAATTCCTACAAGAGATCGGTTTTTTAAAAGACATTATACTGAATTAATCAAAAAGTTGTACAACTAACCCGGTAACACACTCCTTTAGTGGGAATTTTCATGAACTAAATTTCACGGTAAACATTAATAGATATCTAAATAATTTTATTTGTTGCACTTTAAGATGGTATGATTTCAAGCCCTAAAAATATTAATATAACAGAGGCGGCATTAATAATAAATATAGCATTGAAAGAATGAATATAAAAGAAAACAGAAAAAATAGCAGATAGTGAAATAAAATAAGAAAAAAAAGAGTACGTGATTAACGTTCTGTTTTTAAATCAGTCGTAAGCGGTTTCAACTAATTTGTATTATTTTATTAATATCTTATGAAATAAATTATTATACTCTGGTATTATATGTTTATTTTATTTTAATAATTAAACATAAAATAACCATCAGAAACGCAAATACAGCACATCCGTATGCACCCCTTTTAAGAAAATATATGTACAATATCTTGTTTATATAATAAGCAATAAAATGCAAGCGCATCACTTCTCAACTTCAGTTCTATTTTTAACCTATTGGTAACTCAACTGTTTTTATTTTCTAAGTAGAATTGCTTGTACGAAAGCAAATTATACGGAACTGTAATATAACTTTGACATTATGTATTTTTCCTCACTTGTAATGCAAGTAGATGTTTGATTAGATAACACACAATTACGTGAAGAAAAATTACACCATCAATTTTATACATATTTGCGTTAGCAGATATATTTACCTTATAAATAGTTTCATTCGGAGTTATCATTTTCTTGTTACAAATGTCAAATGTTTATGGCATTTTGGAAGCATATTGTGAAAGTCTTTCTAATGATGAATTAAGTCTGCGCGTGTACATGCGAGTTTAAATCTTGAAAGAAAAATAATTTCTTCGAGTATAAGAGACTCAAAATTCAAGATTGTATACTATATACTGATATTAATCAGACTCGTTGCAATTGAAAATTCGTATAAATATTATGATATAACTGTGATGATCGGACGTAATTGGTATGTCTTTCATATACGAATTTGAACCCTTCATACATGATTCTTATATCAAATTTACGGTAGGGTTTCTTCAAAAAGATATGAAAAAAATACTCTTAATGTTAGAAAAAAATAGTTATCTGATTAATTTTATTTTTGCAACTATTAGTACTAAAATAAAAAATTATAGTAACAAATCTGTTAATCGTAATCATGAAAATAAAAATAATATTATTAATGATAGATATTTTACTGGAACATATGTGAAGACTACTTCCAAAACATTTTTTCCCGTTGCAACGGATATTAATAAATTCCTCATAAATACGGATGAATTTTATATTTGCGTGTATTCGCATATATGGATATGCTTTGCTTCATTATGCATGTGTGCGTGAAATGTATATATGAGAAAGATTAAAAATCAGATATGTGAAACAGATTGCGTGCAGTCATCTTGAATAGAGGCAGAAACACGCATTACTAAACTTATCTCCTCAAGATATGTTCTGATATATTGCTAGTACTGAAAACCTATAGTTTACATTACGCATAGGATGCGTTTCACTTAACGCCTATAACGCTCGCGAAATCATTTTATCCTCGTTATTTGTCAAATGCCAAACAAGGAAAAACGGTGCTCGTGAGCATTACAAGTGTTTCGTGGAACGCAGCCATACTGTAGATTTTCTATATAATATATAATTTTATAAAAATTAATTTCACTGGAATCCAATTTTCTATGTAATTAGTGCAAGAGCTTTTGTAAATGCTCATTAATTATTTATTTTCAAGCGAATATCTATACAATTACAGTATCTTTCTACATTTGTATGCATATAATAATATAATTTTATTCACTGTACATTCATCTCAATCATCTTCTTCTTCGTCTGGTTCTTGTAAATGATCTAGTTTAAGTTCTTTCGAACGATTGACCTTAATCACTGGACGATTCTGTTTACATATCCTCTTTGGTTTCTGTCCAATCACATATTCTGGCAAGATAATCTTACTACTTTTGAATATAGGTTTGTCATCTGATTCTTCCATTATCTCTCTCGTTCGTGGTTTTTTAAATGTAATCTGTGATGATGATGCAGTATTCTTGAACTTAAATCGTGTCTCTGTAGAATTTGATTCACAAGTCTCAACGTCCATTTCTTCCCCATGTTCCTCAATTTCCTTTTTCTTCCTGCGAGCCTTCAACTCTCGCAAAAATGACATAGCAGCCTGTGTATTACTGCGTTCAGTCATGTCTTCGCTGGATACATCATCCAGAGAATATTTGACCCATTTGTGCGGATTTCTGTGATAGTCTGGAATATTTCTGAAATTCGTGCGTGGCGCTGGACCTTCTGGACGCTTAAAGATACTCTCCTTGCCGCTAAACCTCTTTGTTTCTCTCTTCTGCCTTCGGTCATCGCTTGAAGCTGACCTTTTCCTTCGTTCGTCCATTGCCGTATCGTCCATCTCCGGTTTGTCATGTTTATTGCATTTGCTTTCCGCAATCGAGAGCTGATCGAATAATGCCTGCTGTCTGTTGGCGAACGCTGCATCACCACCGCGTAGAGTAAAATTAGTTGAAGTATGCATTTCAAAAATAGTGAGGCTTCTTGGCTACAATTATTCATTTTACAAATTTATCATGTTTTTTAAAATAATGAATGCACATTAATTATGACGTATTACAAACCTCAAAGTCAATTGACTCGGCTTTGTTAGGTTATATTGACGTTTTGTTTTTCGCAACAATAATATTTCTGCAATATTGCAGGAATGTTTTGTGATGAATCGATTTTCGTTGATTGCAAATAAATAATAAGCAGAATCAATTTTAATTCTGCAATTGGAAAAACGTAGAATAACTTTCTTCGTCCATTGAATCTATTCTGTCTTGTTCTGTCTATTCCTCGGTTCTCTCTGCACTTTTATTTTCTCTCTTTGTCTTCCTAAATATCTGGAACGTCTATTGTGATCTTTCTCATTTCAAGTGCAGAATAGTGCAAAAAATTACACAGAATAGGTCTGTTCTGGTGCACCGTGTGCACCAGTTCAGATAATACAGAAACAAAGAACAGATCTTTGTTTTTTCTAACCTAACCTTAGCCTTAGCTGTCCAGCATGAACTGCACGAGCGGGAACGGTTATGTCAATTTCGAATGGTAAATGACGCAGTTTGTATAAACGTTCTGCTTATTACTCGCAGGAATCAATTTAATACATTGACAACACTGTAACGTATCTGATCCGACAAAATGAGTAAACGTTTGAAGCTGACTGGTCTTTCGGCATCGAGAACTTTACGTTCAGGTAAAACCCTCGTTAACGCGGATTCCTCGGAGAAAACCTCACCCTACTTCGTCGGTGAAAAGAAAAGATTGGCGAGGACCATCACAAAAAAACATATACCGATTAAAATTGAGCATGAAGTGGTGGAGGACGATGAAATGAATGTCAAAGAATCACCAGGAAAAAGTGAAGATGTGTCGACAAATATAAAAGATATAAAAACTGAAAAATATGAGATAAAGAACGAGAATGTGGAACAATTAGCAGACCCAAAGTACGTTAAGAATGAGAAACAGTGGATGCCATCGAATTGGGAGATTATTCTTGAAAATATTAAAGAAATGAGAAAGAGTGAGACAGCTCCAGTTGATACAATGGGTTGTCACAAGTGTACAGATCCTGATGCCAGTCCCATAGTGTCCAGATATCAATCGTTAGTAGCTCTGATGTTGAGTAGTCAAACAAAGGACCAAGTCACCCATGCTGCTATGCAGCGTTTGAATACTTATGGATGTAAACCAGACATTATAGCAGCTATCCCTGACGATATTCTAGGCAAACTTATATATCCAGTTGGATTTTGGAAAGTAAAGATCAATGCTTATTTATTTACAAGATATTTTTCACCTTTAAACTTCTTCGCATATTTATAAATCTATTTATTATTCATTTACAAAACTTGTATTTCTTTTTAGTAATTTTTAATTTATGTTTATATTATGTTGAACTGTTAAGTAACTTGTAATTATATATATTTTTTATAAATTTTCTTTCAAGTTTATAATTAATGATTTTTTTAATCAAAAATCTTTTCTTTTTAGAAAAAAGTAGAGTTTATAAAAAAGACATCAGTGATCCTTCTAGATAAATATGGTGGCGACATACCGAAAACAGTAAAAGAGTTGTGCGAATTACCAGGAGTAGGTCCTAAAATGGCTCATCTATGCATGCGAACTGCCTGGGGAGAAGTATCCGGTATTGGTGTGGATACACATGTTCACAGGATTGCCAATAGATTAGGATGGGTGAGGAAGCCGACCAAAACACCAGAGCAGACGAGAAACGAGTTGGAGGATTGGCTTCCTAAGCCTTTATGGAGTGAAGTAAATCATCTCCTTGTAGGATTTGGTCAAGAAACTTGTCTACCTCGATTTCCTAAATGTTCGGAATGTCTCAACAAGGATATTTGTCCGTTTGCTTCAAAAGGTGGAAAAACAAAGAAGTGATAATGCAAGTTTATGTATACAATACTGATTACAAAATATATTTATTTTACATTTGTGCAATTAATTTATCAAATTTCCTAGTGTCTGGATTTCTTTTTACTCTTGCCACGTTTGTGCATTAACTTCTGTGGTTTCTTCAATTTTTTTCTATTTTGTTTTATGTTTCTGTATCGTTCTTGTCTTTGCTTTTGTTGAAATACTTTACTTCTTTTTATGTGTTTCAACGCTGTTCTCTTTATTTCTTGTTTTAATTTTTTCGCAGATTTTATCTCATGACTGTTGGATGTAGATTTTGACTGCACTTCAGTCTTACATTTCTCTTGCAATGACATTCCCACAATCTCATCAACATCGTCGTTATTACAACTTTTGTCACTTTCGTCATTTTCTTGCTCTTCTTTTTCTTCTGCAATTTTGTTTTCACCTATCCATCTTTTTCCTTCTGCAAGGTCTGCAACGTTCAACTCTAAAATACTAACTGTATGACTGCCTAGATTAAATTCTTGTTGAGATAACAATTCTTGCAGCTCTGGGACAACTTGATTTGATAATGATTTCTTATAACGTTCTCGTGTCTAAAAAGAAACATTATACTTTCTCTAATTCTTCAAAAAATACCATCTTAAAAATAACATGTGACTTACTTCTTGTTTAATTTTCTTTCGTTCCTCCTTGAGTTGTTGCTGTAACTGCTCCTGTGCCTTCCTCTTTCGTTCTAGCTTCCTCTTACGAAATCCTCCTAAAAATTCTCTGTTTTTGGGTGAATATAAATTAATTTGTTTCAACAATATGCAAGTACATGTCAACTACATATAATTTTGCATAATAATTACCGTCGTTTCTCCTCATCGAAGACAAGCGCGATCTTCCTTCGCCTCATGGTCATAACACTAATGGCACATGGCACATTCGAGATTCGATACATATGCACTGACACGGTTCTCGTGCTGCCCTGTCACGGTGCGAGTGCAAAACTACATTGGATTGATTTGACCTATCTTGGTGCAGTAGGTGCAGCATTATTAATGGGGATGGGAACGGCGAGTGTTATTGAAACTAATATAAAAATATTTTTATTATAAAATTTGTTATTATATGTATTTGTTTTTTATCATATATAATTAATTAATCTTCTATTTCATCATCACTACTACTTGTTTCTAATAATTCATCTATAATAAATAATTTATTAGGCCCTGAGCACAATGGAGGAAATATTCGGAAGAGGAATAGATATTATGATATTAATATTTTAACCTATTAGATACCAATTACACTGGAATATACGATTTGTGTGAAAGAGATAGGTTAAAATCTTAATATTTAATCTTAATATTTTCTCTATTGTGCGTAGCCTTAGGTTGGGTCCACAATCTCGTTTTAAGAGGCCCTAAAACCGTAAGAAATTGACCAATCATAGTTAAATGTGAGAAGAATAATAGACTGTAATTGGTCAATTTCTTAGGGTTGGATTATACTGGCCGTAATCTGTTAACTTATGCTGTAATCTGTAAAAATTGACCAATTATAATCGATTATTCCTCTCTCATTCGACTGTGATTGGTCAATTTTTACAGATTACGGCATAAGTTAACAGTTTACGGCCAGTATAAATCAACCTTTACTCTTCCAGCCTTATTACCACTACTACTTACTGCCGTTGTAGACGGCTCTTTATACCTTACATACATTTCTAGCAATCAATGAAAACATGACACCATAAGCCGCCATGTTGTCGCGGTTATTTAAATTAGACATTATTATTTTAGATGACATTATTTTACTTTTATATTTGTAATTATATTACAATCATGTTACAACATACAATATAATAAATTTGATTTTTTCTATAATTTAATTTTTAATTTAATTTAATTTTTGTCTTTAATTTAATTTTCCACAAACTTAAATTTTGTCATAAAATCAGTAAACAATCTAAAGATCTGTCTTCTTATTTATATTAAGACAGACAATTAGAATTAGAATTATCTAGTTCTAATTTAGCTTAAAAGGAGAAACTTCTTAGCTGCGAACATATAAGTAATACTAGATTTATTATTAATCACACATACATTGAAAATATAGATTACAATTTTGAATGTAACAATATACTGTTTAGAAATTATATATATATATATATATAT
>NW_017280255.1:2931933-2979333 GCF_001594065.2 Cyphomyrmex costatus
TATATAATAAAATACAGAAATAAAATTTTACACTTGTATCTATAATCAAAATAAAGTTTATTATCACAAGATTTATCCTCTGCCTCTTCCAGGTTGAGATCCACCTGGTTGATTCTGTTGATTTAGCCAAGGTGCCGAACCAGTACCTTTGCCTCTTTGATTTTGTCCTCTGCCCCTGCCACGAGCTGAAAGCATTTCATCACATAGGGTTGTCAAATGTGTATAAATGTAATACATACTAATCTTATCTTCAAAAAAATTCAAACTGACAAGAAATATTTATTTTATATATATTATTAAAAAACTATTGATATTGTTCCCTAATTAGATAAATAATATAATTTAATTACTTTCTACTTAATTATTCTAATGTAATTCAACTTTAAAACAGATATTAAAATTTTAAATAAATAACTAATATGATTTGATAAGAATAAATCAAAATTTTGATTTGTTGCCCTTGGTCTATTATTTTGATTATCCCGGATCTAGATGTTTTAAGCCTTAAGCAGTAAGAATTAACTAATTGTAGTTGAATTCGAGGAGAATAATCGATTATGATTCATCCATTTCTTATGACTTAAGGTTTAAAACTCTATTGTAGATCCAGAGTTAAAATTTTATTTCTATTTTTTTTTTGTTAAGTCAAAAGCTTGTTTGAATATATACTGTCAGTATTAAAATCCTATAATTCATGTTAATTAGCCCATTCTATAATTATAATCATAATTGTAAGAATTAATAAATCACAGTCAAATATTCTCCTTGTATTTGACTATAATTTATTTTTAAAACTATTTTTATTATACTTAGACTAGATTATTAGACTAGAGATTGAGATTAGATTAAAATTGGAATTAAAACAAAGTAAAGCTCAATAAATTTGAGATTGATTCTCTTTGTTCTGATCAATTTCAATTCAATCTTAATCTTTGACATGGGCTTTATATTATATATACTATAAATTTTTAGTATTAGTAGTGTATATCTGAACATGGCCTAAGTTATGTCTGTTTCTACTAATATAAAGTAACTTTAATCTTGGTTCAATTTACTTTTCACTTCCTTCTAGATTTAAGAATTAGAAAAGGATAAAGAGTGACTCAAATCAATTAAAATTAATTTGCTTTAATAGAAACGAACATTAGTCTCCTTTTGCTGACTTTTAAAGATATCCATGTTTTTCAGAATATACTATCAAGGTGATCCTCTACACAGTCAATAATACTACAAGTATCAACAACTCTTGACAATATTTATGTCAGGTACGATAGATCATGTGTATAATATTGATAGATTATCATGGAATACTGACATTGTACTGGATTTTGATTCTCAAGCATCAGTATTGCTTTATTAGGATCTATGTCACAGTATGTCATGTGATGCAACAGATAATTTATAAAATTAAAATAGAATACATTGTCAATAATACTGAACGAATAAAGTTGCAAAAATACTGAGAATTTTATGCATACAGTCAGTATTATTTGATTCAGTATATACCTAGGGTCTTAATTTTGTTTATTAATATAAACAACGTTTGCAGAAATATACGAACCTTGAGCTCGTAATATAGCGGACTTCCCTCTACCGGCTGTGCCTGATCCTTTGCCACCAGGTCGTTTGAACATAGGTGCGTTTTTCAGCATATCTGGTAATATGAGAAATCTAATTTTCGAGCCGCGAATGTATACATTCTCTAGCTGTCCCACTTGGCCATCCCGATACGTCACGGTGATATTCTGCATCTGACAATTCATATTATCCTCTGCTTCTATCAATTTGCCGCGATACACCTCGCCGGTATTCGTCTCACAGGTTATGATATGGCCCTCAGCCTCGTGAAGCACTTTAATGGGAACTCCGATCGACATCGTGGTTAATTAATGTCGCGAAGGCTTTTCTAAAAATTACTTTCGTTAGAAATAATCGTGCTTTCCTCTGTGTGAAACCGTTTCAACCAGTTTCAACGGTTTCAACAAACACACGAAGCCGGAAGCACGACTGTAACCAGTAACAACATAAAGCAATGAATGGGTACGAATCATAAGTATATATATCGATCGATATATCGAAAAAGATCGATGTCCATTCTATTGGCGTTCTCGACCCGACCGGATTTGCTCCAATCACATACATTCATATGCAACCGTCAAAGCGTCAAACAGCGGAAGCAGCAACCAATCAGCGAGACGATATGACCAGTAAAATAGAAAATGAGCGAGTTCAAGACGGCAAAGCGGATAGGTACGCTTGCTGAGCGATTGAGTATGATTGGTTAGATCTATAAGTAACAACTAATTAATAATTATTGTTCATTTGCTCGACAAGCAGGGTAGTCGTTTTATCAATTTGAACGTTCAATAGACTTCGACAGTTTTACAACCGTTGCTGCTTGACCGTTGCTTCTTCGTTTTGTCGCTCATACAATCGGTCGTGTCTTTTGGACATGCCTTTAAGGATCATGAAATACGGATTAGCATGATGGAAACACGATGCTGCGATCAATCGCAATGCCAAGCTTATAAAATAAAATGGCAGCTTACACTGCAATGGATGTCTATAAATATTATGTTAGATATTATATCGTTACGTAAATTCATTAAAAATATCTTAAAGTGCTTTATACGAATTTTATGAGTAAGAAAAGAGAAGCATATTTACATTCATTACAGCCTAAAAGCCCATTCATTGCGCGCACTATTTTGCCATTGAAATATATAATCATTATCACATAATACTTTTTACTATATCTACTTTACTTTTAATTCTTTCTGTTCACCGTAGATGTTAATTTTCATACAATGATTACAAATGCAATCAAAGAGGCATTTACGATGGTCGATTTTACGCAATTTTACATGTAAAGCAAATTCTAACAAAAAAAAGAAAAATATTCATTTTCTCGAATATCTAATTTCTCATATTTTTATTAAAAGATGGAAAGCATTTGTCCCGTTTCGTTGTTTTATTCCCTTTTTGCACCGATACTTCTTTCTTTTTCTAATTGTAAAACATATATATTTTAGAAATAGTTTTGTCCTTATATACATATATATCTATATACTATTTTAATTACGTTATGTTTTTCGGTAGACAGTATTAATGGTAACATTTTAATAATGTATCACATAAAAAACGACTCACGTTTATTGTTAAAATTCTTAAAGGCATCGTGTGTTATACGTCAAACAGTATAAATTTCGGTCAAAATAGTATCGAGTATCCAACGTGATAAAAGATAAACCGTTTATTGCAGCAAAAATTTTCATTACAGAGAAAATAAGGTCGCACCTCGTTCAAATACATCCGGGAGACGTTACCTCATCTCTTCTTGTTTTTTTTTTTTTTTCTTTGTACAGTACGGCTACAATATAATTCGACAAGGTGCTAATTAAAGAACCCTATATAAAGTAGTCAAGAACACACAAAAAACGATTTCCGGCTTTCGTTTAGGGGCGATGCATTTATATATATTTTGTTTTTAAATATACATAAATATAGTCCGCTATAATTATAAACGTTTCAAGAACTGTCAAAAGGGTCCGTGAGGGCCTGGGAAGAAAGAGGACGAGACATGGTGGAGGAATAAGGAGGGAAAGAGGGAAAAAGCGTATAGCACACTAACTGTTTTTTTTTTTTTTTTACGTACGTGAAACCTAAATGTCTAAAGCATTTTAAAGAGGATGGTAATTGTAATCATATAATATATATATATTAAAGTTGATGTTACTTTTTTAATAGCTTAAACGTACTAATATCAATCGTAATAATTACAAGCATCGTGTTACGTCCTTATATAGTCAGCCGAGTACGATCATCGCTGATAAACTTCTTTTTTGTTTCTCTCTCGCTCTTTTTTTTTTTTTCCTCTCAATTTCTCTCTTTCTCTCGTCTCTCCTATAAATCATTTATGTTCCCGCACGCATTCCTCTGCCTCATTCTCCCAGGCAATTCTACTTTTCACATACGCATTCCTTCAATCACTCTCTTCCTCTTTCTCTTCTCTCGGTCATTCGATCGCTCTCGCTAGGCAAGATTATTCCGATATTGCGATACACGTTAGAAAAATATGCTATGCCTAAAATAGGATGAAGGCCTGAAGGCAACCATTCCGTCGATATTACTGATAATCGGTGTCTGTGTATGTATGTATTGTAATGTGTAAATGTAAATGTGTATTACGTGTGTTACGTGGTGTGCGTTTTTTTTTTTTTTCTATACACGATTCTGATTTCTCTCATCAGCGTTCTTAAAAAGGTGCGCCAAAAAGGAAAAAAGAACAGATTCATCGACAACAATATCTTGATACAAGATAAAATATATGTATATATATATATATATGTGTGTGTATATATATGTATATATTGTCTATGTGAAGTCGGCGCATATAAGTCGTTCCGTAAAGATCGCGGAGAAATCGTGCCCGAATTATTCATGATTATACCGAAAGTATAGTCTTTTTCGATTGCCTTAATTTCTAGATATCGTTAAGTCGCAAAAATTTTCTGGAAACTCTCAGCTGCGACGATGGTGTATCCGAGGAGAAAATCGTTCGCGGCTGGAGTACTTTCGGCGGCGACACGTGAAGTATATTTGGTAACTTAATACGGGATAACTAATGCAGAGCATTTGATTACTCAAATCTGAAGAAAGAAAAACACATAAAAAGCTTGATAGACCTTACGATTACACATTTAACAGAACGCTTCATATATTTATCGAAAATAATAAGATATTTGATGTACATCTTTCGAGGCGACGCAAAAACAATTTCTTTTAGGCGGATATTTATACAAGTCCACTAATTACAAAACGAAAAATAAAAGCACGGCAGCACAATTTAGATTAAGCGCTTTGTCCTAAAATAACAAAAAGAAAAAATAGAAGAAAACATTGCTACTTTGTTTTACGCGAAATCGAGAAATCGCACAATGTTTTTTTTTTAATATTCTTTTCTTCAAAAACCCAAACTCACTCTCATGAAGCTCTCAAGGAATTGACCTATACGTGAGGCGTAGTTTGCGCAGTTTTATCGTCTTCACTCATCTTGTTTTACAGAAATATAACAAAGCTAAACAGCTATAGCACCCTTTTCGTGTATGCTATAACTTTACATACATACATAAGTGTTTACGGGCGAAAAACAGAAAATAAAATTCGGCACGAGTTTTAAGCGCGGAGAAGAAAAATAGAAGTATGTACGTGGATTATAAAATTTATCAGTGTAATATCCTTCGCGCACGGTTTTAGTATACGTTCACACTTTACAAACTTTAATAGTTCTCTTCTTTCGTCGTTCATATATAATGCCCGGCCTCTCTCTAGACATTTTATTAATCATCATTTATTCGTACATTATGCGCTGCTGTGCAGCACCGGAATACCTCGCGCAGCTACCCTACAAAACTCGTAAAACAAGCAAAAATAAAGAAAACGAGTATAAACTAATCGACTTCAACCATTAACAATTCATTTATATTCTAAGAGAAATCGAAGAAATACGTTAAAGAGGGGTTTATAATTTACAAATCCCAGATTGGCGGCCGTAGTGTAAATAATTATTTGCAATATAGGTTGAAACATATTTAATGAGTAATAATTGCTGGTTATATTCACGTGAAATTGGACATAAACACACAGTACTACTTATACTTCATTGCATTATTTATGAATCAATAGACTAATATACTTAATAATTATTAGACTAATTATTAACCTAAGATTGTGATCACCCATCAACGTCAGCCATTACCTAAGCAACATTCCCTATTTTTTATTTTTTGATATATATAAACGAAACAGCAATGTATAAAATTTCTCGAACAAACCAAAACTCCTAAGAAGACGTCCTGGACCGACTGACCGCACCAAGAGTTCTGCCTTTACGTAAAACGAGCTTCATTTTTTCGCAGAATTTTCCATTTAAGTAAATTAATAAACATAATATAGAATAATCATAAACCGTAATAATCATGAAGATAATAATAGGTAATAATAGTAGTAAACTGGCAGCAATTAGTAACCAGGTATATTCTCAATTAAAATTCTCTCGCTAGATGACAATCTGAAACTTACATGGCACTGGCATCCAATTACGAATCAATCATACACGCGCACCACGCATTCTAATTTGCAACCCTTCATTTATTTGTTCTGTCTGATATTCATTTCTTTTCTTAATTTTTCTACCTTTCCTCAACATTCAGCTACAAAACAATTTTACTGTCGCTCTTGCGCGCTCTCACTCACATTCATTCTCTCACTCGCTTACGATCTTACACGCTCGCTCGTTTCACCCCTCGACGTGCGAATCAGCTGCCAGATAATTTATCTCGTTTTCTGCGTGTTTTTTTTATATTCTGTTTGTTTATATAGTTATAATAACCATTTTCCCAACGACTACACACTAAATAGTTCAAATTTTTTGCACTTTTTCACCAACAACAACTGGATTGTTGCGCCGAATTTCTTGAGCGCCCATTTCTTTGTAATCGAATTTGCAATCGTGCTTGTCACTGTATCGATGCACAGCGCAGAATAGTCCTCCACAACGACACTCAAATCCTGAAAGTTTATCATTGTCAAAACAACTCCAAGCAGCATTACTAAACTAATTCAATTGCATTGAAACTTACCAGTCAAACCAACTTTTTTGCGACATACAGCACAACGATTTTTCTTCTTCTTAGATTCTTTATCAGTCTCTTTGCCATCAAAGGAATCATCTACATCTCCACTACTCGCCGATGAACCTTCAGCTACTGCACTGCTTACACCTACTTCATTTTCCTGATCTTCTCTGTTTACCTGATTAACACACATAATAACACATACTATATAAAAACAATGAAAACAATCATTTACTATTATAGTTATTTCATAAAGGTTTTCATTATATTTTTTATATATCTTTTAAGTTTCTTGATAATATCCTATTTTTAATTTAATGGAAAGAATTGCATTATTACATATGTTACAGAAACATATAAATCCTTATATTAATTATATCAGTTGATTAGGTATAAATGCCTATCATTTAGAAAAGTCATAAACGTAACAAATAAAACAGATTGTTCAATCAATTTTTTCATCATAATTATTATCAGAATTTAAATGTTTCAATTAGATACGTTGCATCACTCCCTCTTAGAAATATAGATAATCTATTTTTGTAGATAATATAATTATATAATTTCTTATCTCTACAGTCCATGAATTTGTATAAAATAAAATGTTCACATCATGAGACAATGCAAAAGAAGCTATAAGTATACGCTGCAGTTTAATGTCTTGTAAAGTTAACGCAAACAAGTTCTTATATTCTTTCCTTTTGCTGTTTTGAACAAATATGTTTTACAGACTAAAAACAATTTAATGTATACGACCTTGTGGGTTCAGGACTGCTTATAAGCGCTATTTTCTGCAAATTAATGGAAAGAACAAAGGTGTTACGTTTGTGCAGAATAGCTATGAAAAAGACATGATGATACTCACTTCTTTAGGACTGGGTAGATCCGACGTTGACTGAGGTATAGTAGGAATGGTAGGTTGGGCCGTCGTTCCTGTAGCTGCTGGGCTACCAAAACTGCTTTGCAACGTGCCAGCGTTGCTGGAGACAGTCTGTGAGGTTGGTACGGTGGCAGCTGACACTGGTGGTTGCTGCTTCTTTTTTAGATTTTCCTTATAGCAAAGGGAGCAAAGGCCATCAGTAGCTGGCGAGCCATAAAATCCACAGCCACTGCGACACAGAGCTTGCATAGGATTAGACTCTCGTTCCATAACTCGTCTTTTATTAGTGTACACTCTTCGTAAATCAAGGAAACTTCTGTTTATATCCTAGTTGCGATCACTGCCTTGAGAAACAGTGGAAAGTTGCAGTCAGCTTGGTGTAGGATAACTAGGTGTAGTCCTTTGCTGCGGCTCTCTTCCCAATTGCTCCTCTGCAACCGTGTGTCACCATGTACTCACCTGTTTACAAATGAATCATGCAATTAAACAAAGAATATAAAATAAAATACTAGTCAATATCTTATACTACAAAGCTTAAGAATAGATAATATAAGGAAGTTAAGAATATATAAAAGCTTAATTAAAATATATGCAAATATAAGAACATTATCATCCCACAAATTTAATTCTTATACAGCTTGTATTCAAATATATAAAATAATTATTTTGTACATCAACAATAAATAGTATGTATTGAGAGAATATAAAGTACATTGAAAATTAAAATACATTATAAACGAGAATGACAAAGCCAAATTACAATTAAAGATCACAAAGAGTATTGCACTTGATAAATATTAAACTTAAGGTGTAACAACAATTGATTCACAAAATATATTACATTATGTCGACTTTTTTTTTATGACAAAGAAATAAACACGGACCACACAATTGACCAACAAGAATAACACCAGAGACGATGACGTTTTTAGGACGATAATCATGATGAGTGTTTAAGAGAAGAAAAGCAGGCAAATTTTTGAAACTTTTGGATAACACAATGTGTACTGGCAAGAAAATGGGAAACCTCTTAACAATTTCTCCTGCTTGCTGCGCCATGCAAGGTCAAAACATAAATATCTTCTTAATGAGACATGCCCTTGGAGTTGTGGACACGCTGAGGCACTCGATAATAACCGAAATTTCAACAAAAGGAGATCCGATACTACGACCGCGAGAGCAAACATGAGCGACAGAGAGAGAGAGAGAGAGAGAGAACGAGAAGGCGAGAATTCTGGTGGGAGCAAGCGAGAGGGTGAGAGGAAGAGGGGAAGCACAATTCCTAGGAATTTTTACTACGTCATCTTGGCGATCTGATATTTCGTTTTCCTTCCCTTTTGTTCCGCGCGATAAGGCGGCTTAAGCAGCCAGGGGCAAAGAGAGAGAGAGAGATGGTCAACGACGTCAGACGAGATATAGAGAAGGCGTGATCGCGTAGCAGCGCGTTACGACTATTACTCACTTTCCAACACGCAGCCGTGTCGCAACCGATGCACAACATGGAGTAGGAATTTGTGCGAGGCATTTAAGTGGCGGCGGCCGTATCCTCTTATCGCGATCCGCGAACACCCCGCTCACAATAGGACTGTCGAGAGAGAATCGCCTGTCTCTTTCCCACGTCGCGATGGCTGTCTCTCTCTCCCTCGTTTTATAATCCTCCCGCGGCGCACTTCGCGCAGCACACGAAATCGACACCACCACCGACGAAACAGAACAGCAGCCAGGGCAGCAGCCTTCGCGCCTCGTGTTGGCCCCGTGCGTGGCCGTGGCGGCGGCGGCGGCGGCGACGACGACGACGGACAACGAGCCGTGGTGAATCGGTGGGTCGCGGTGGCTCGCGTTGTAACGTGGCCGTGCCGAGCGGAGCCAGACTTCCCCGACGCGCTCGACGCGATACTACCTCCAATCACCTCCAATCCGCGCGCTAGCCCGCAAGGACGGAGGCGAAATAACGATAACGACGGGCGAATGTTTTCATGATGGCGATCGGCCGACCGCAGAGGCAACCAGAGCAGCAGAGGCGCGCTGTGCTGCCTGCTCCGCTGGCTTTTGGGCGGACGCGTAAGCGACGGCGGTAAGCTGACGCGGTGAACGGCGACGGCGGCGGCGGTTCAAGCGGTTGCCACTTGCCACAACCGCAGCGGCGGCGCGGCGCGGCGCGGCGCGGCGCATCAGCGGCGCCGATCGTGGATACGCGGAACTTCAACCGCTCGCCATCGCCAGCACGCGCTCGGCTGGTAGTGCTGGTGCTGCTGCTGCTGGAGCTGCTGCTGGAGTACCGCCCCGGGGACTACCGCGCGCTGCGCTTTCTCCCGCACAGACTCTCCTTCGGCGAAAATTTCATCGTCGATCGCTTCCCACGATTTCGTATGCGGCGCGCGATTCTAACGCGAGAGCGGGGCGCCCGCTGATCTCGGAACGCTCCTCCGGCGACGAGAGCGATATTGGCTCTCCAATTGAATTCAATTGATGTCGCGAATCGTAAAAAAGAAAAAAAAAAAAAAGCGGGGCAAGTCCACTTTTTGACACACTCGCCCGACACACTCTTGTCGGCCGCGCGTGCTATTTGAAGATTCTACGTAAAGATAAATTTTGCGCTTTTATAGCAAAGATTTTACGACTACGAGAATATATGTCACGAGTATATCACGTTATCGATAAAATGGTCTAAAAATGCGAGGATCTGTGTCATTTGGTTCAAAAGTGGATGAAATGCAATTCAAAAAGTTATTGAACATCGAACATTTTTCTTTTTTTACATACGCAGACAAAACAGTTCTGTAAATCTTTCCAGATTTTCCTTCTGTCTTCAACGAGAGATTAAGACATTAAATTGCTTGCTGGGTCATCGATTTGCTGTATTATTAGCTTTGCTCTCTAATTGAAAAGGAAATGAGAATATACTTGAATGTGACACAAATTCTCTCATTACGATCAGATTCAGACTTTAATTACGTGTGGAGATACAATATTTAAAGCTCGATATTTATCCTTCGAGCACAGTTGATGAAAAGTTGAGACTGTGAATTTATAGCGAGTAGAAGCACAGCACTTTTTCTTAAAATTAATTTCGCAAAATTCAAACACATACATAGCCATATATCTATATATATTTTCCATGTACCTATCTTTAATATAGAATGTCCCAGAGAGTCTGACCTCAATTCTAGAACTGATATGATTAATTGAAGATTAATTTAGAGAATCTAGCTTTGTTTGAATTCGTATAACAATTTTTAATTATAAAACACTGTGTATTTATATAGCCTCATATTAAAGTCCAAGATTTTAATTATTAAAATATACATATAATATTAAAGACCTGTCTCTATATTATAATAAACGATTATACAATGACGTTCGTCAACTATTTGTGAATAGAATTGAAAGGTTCGCTGCAACAAGAGACTAAACCTATACGTTTCGCAAAAACACAGAGAAAATTAATTCTAAAGTTAAAATGACATTCTGATATTGGAGAAAATACTATTTTCCAAAACAAAATGTATGTTTCGTTTTTACAAAATGAGGCTCAGTCTACCGTTTGCTTTTAAATAAACCAAAAATGAAGGAAGACTTTCGAAAAGGGCGATCAGACTATACAATTTAATCTCATTAAAATTCAACTGCTTAAAGCAGTTCTCGAATAAAGAGTATCTTTATTTGAATCAAATGGTACCTCTTCCCTATCGGGTCGCAGGAGGTTAAGAATTGGGTCAACCGTCTCGATCGGGAAAAAAGTTATTAGAACGGGTATATAGAATCGTACCAAAATAGTAGTTGAAAGCATATGCTTGTACGTTCGAATGTCTGACGAGTTTTCTATCGATATCGAATAACTGGGTGAATTATAAGTACGCCGAACTGAAATGCATAATTCGCCACGCTTAGTATCTTTAGAAGATAAAATGAAGGATAATTTAAATCCGCGAGAAGGAAAGAAAGAACTTTGCAATTCCATCATTTGAGCATTAAAATTTCTGACGTACACTGAGAAAAATGTCTAGTTGGATTAATTGAAATTCTGATTGATGTAATTAAATTCTTTTGTTTCGTCCATCTTCCAACCAAACATTTTCCTCGGTGTATATTTCGCAAAGTATATTTATGCGACAATATTTAAATACAGGCGGATCTTCAAATAAAAGACTTTCAAATTTCTCAAGATGAATGTAACTGGATGCGTCGAAGAATTTATCTCGGGATGATTTCTGACTTTCGAAATTGTAAAATTATTATTTCGCAGACCATATTTCACGATTTAAAATCTGTGAAAAGAGCAAAATATTTTCTGAGTAACATTAGCATTAATTGCATCAGATATAAACATAAAAATTTTTCGTTAAGTTTCGATAAGTCTCAAGCAACATAAAATTTAGCTGTCGTGATCATACGTAATCGCGTGCTCACTTTAATCAGAATATTGAAAGATTTGACTTATGACCGTACTTTCTCATAAATAAAATGCTTTAACCAAGAATTGTCAAAGTTCACTATTCCTTAATATAGATTACTGCAACGCGCGTAATATATGTATGTGTACACAAGCAGGAAAATGTCATTTTTAAACTCTCCGTAACACCAAAATTCAGTTTTAACGACTGACAAACAAAAACACATCGTAACAACACGGGGGTCCTCACCTTTAATTGCGCGAGAGAAGCTTATCTCCCGAGCAATTCTATCGCGTTAACTTGGTGAACAAAAAAAAAAAAATTGCCATACAAAATTGCACGTGAGGACAGAGAACTGAAATTGCTATATAAAAAGAGGGGGGTCTGCACCAGATCTCTGCGGGATCGGAATAGCTGCTGCAGAAACGCCGCGGTGGTCAGCGGACGGCACTCAAGTGAGGCGATAACGCGAGGAAAGCGAATGGCTAAGAGAGGGGCGGCGGGGAGGGGACGGGGCACACGCGCGCGCCCGCGACGCCCCGGCGCGGAGCTTTCTAGTACTACCAGACCCGCCGATCAAACCTTCCCGTATTCCGTAAGGCGTAAGGTGTTTCCAATGCACGCTCCTACGCGGTGCGCGACGGAGGAGACCGGGACAGGTGGCACGACAACGAGTTTTAATGCGGCGCGATTACTCGACGTTTAATTTCAGTCTCGCCCGTCGTCGTGCCTCGCGCTCGCGTAATTCCGTGGCGCCGCCACGGAAACGATATCTCCTACGCCAAACACCGCCGAGCAAACTCTGATCGCCAAACACGCGCTTCTCGAATGACTCCCTCGCCTCCGAGCGAGGATGCAGCTGTGACAAAGCACTCCGCTCTCTCTCTCTCTCCCCCTCTCTTTCATCGATAAAATTTTCTCAAATCGAATCGCGCTAAAACATAATTTTTAATTAACAACATAAATAATTATTGTTAAGTTAAATTTTAATATATAAAGATTTCTATTTGTTCTACCTATCAGAGAGAAAAATGATTTTATAATATTATCGATATATAATTAGTATTCTCGAACTTCTTAGATTCGAAAGTTTCAAATAGTTCGGATTGTAATCATCATAGAAACTGAAATATAAATCGAATTTTATCTGGATCTCTTTTTTTCCGAAAAATATCGCGTTGAAAAATACGTTACATTACAGAGATTTACGTATGCGATTCAGATTTAAGAAAGTAAGCCCTGAGGATCGATTTTCTATCTCGAAACGAAGTGAAAATTATAAAAGTAAGGTAAATTCATTTATTGGTCAATCAAGTATCGACCAATAAAATTATAAATATTCCGATACACACATTCGCTTACTTTCACCTCGTTTCAAGATACATAATCAACCGCGTGATTCAATCCAAAGTCGCAAGGTGACTTCTTAACAACATCTTAATGATGAACATTAATAAGACGTGATTAAAACGTCACCTTGCTATTTGAGATTCAATTCGTATTCGAATAATTCAGTTGCTTGGATGGAATTCAAACCATATCTCGAAAGAAAAATTATTAACGGAAAGAATTGATAAGCGTTACATGAAAAAAAAAAAAAAAAAAACGCTTAAAACATTATGCGAAAAAGGTCGTGAATTTCTTATAGAGAGGATGTTTGCTCCGTTTACCCGAAATTATCGTGCAGCGCTTTGTGCTCGCCAAGTAGACGCGAGTAAACACCGACAGTTTTGCACAATCCGTCGAAAAGTAATTTCTCCCTCCACTCTCGACCCGCGAACCAACTTAATCGGGCTTTCACCCCACTTTTGTACTCTCCGTCGAACACCCGACCGACAACACGGACGCGACGTGTGAAATTTTGACAGCAGCAATACTACGTCGATATGACGTCAAATGGGTAAAACAACAACGCGCAAGTGAAGAGAGAAAATGAAATGACATTTAATTAATAACTGGTCCAACATTTTCTGCAACGCGTCTTCTCCTTTATTCTTATTTATTCTAATTTTTTTTATTTACTTCTTATCGAATTCACAATCGAGAGTTATATTTCAGGAACAGTCCTAGAAGTTGATTTTTCTCAGATTTTTATATAATTTGGATATATCCGGAATCAAAATGAAGTTTGTTATTTTTTGAAAGAATTATGTAACTTAGTTAAACTAAGCGTTTATATTAACTCAGATTTTAATGATTCTTATTAATTTTTGTAACATTAAAAATGACCTGATTGGAGTCGAAACGTATGTTTATTTATATAATTTTTATATTATGATTATTTGAATTAAAACTGTCTTTATATTACTGGCTCTTCGCCCTTATTATATCTATATATTATTTTATAATTTGGAAAATTTATATTAAAAATACACCTCACGTGTGCCAAAAAATCCACTCATATTTATTTAATATGAGATAAATATATTTGAGGATAACATAGATATTATTTAAAATTAAAAATTAAACACAAAAAAGATAATATTGATACAGTTTGTAAATGAATCATAGAAGCATATTTTTTCAGTAAATTAACATTCACGATATGCCAAATCAACACATATTTTATTCATTCATCTTTAAATTTACGTTTAAAACATATAATTTTTTGTTATTCGTTCATTTACTCATAAATTTTGTGTTATTTTGACACTAAGAAATGCTAACTATTAACTTAACACAAAATTTTAATAAGGACTGAGTGGATCAACAAAAAATGTTTTTCACTGTAAAGGTCTGCTTGTGTTGCTTCAGTTATCACATTTGAATCTTTATTTTCTCTTTTTTCAATGCTCGAATATATATACTTATCTTTTTAGAAGTACAAAAATTTATAAAAATTTCAAACAACATAAACAATACATGTATATCTATAGATTTTCTTAGTTTTCCTTGAAACTGAGAATCTTCATAATCATTTTACCTACGCGATAATTCTTGAGATTTACGAGACAATAGCTTTAACATTATTCTTAGCGACGTCACAACTACATCGTCATCGGTTATAAGTACTGAGCTGGGAAGCTCCTTCGTCACAATGAGGAAAGAGGCAATGCCACAGCAAGGCCGAGGCGAACAAAAGTGAGCGGCGCAGAAAGACAAATTAAATCTTTTCTCTTCTTTCCAACTACTTCCTGAAACTATATCTATATATATGTACGTACATAGGGGATTGTAAATGTCTTAACACATAAATTTGCAAGCGTATTCGGGGCGCGTGCATCCTGTCCATTATTTATTCGCGCATCATGACTATTGGTATTCGAGAAATAGCAGTGATCAAAATAGTTGAAAGTAATACTTCGTAGTCTGACATATGCATTTTTTTTTTTAAATAGCAATAATATGTAATGTAGTGGTAATGAATTTTTCAGTGTCACTTTGGATATGGTATGTCCAATTTCCAATGCTTTTTTCATTGTTTATAACTTTTTTATTAATAAAGATATATATATGTTTTTTAATACCATTATATTCCTTAACATCTGACGTTTTGATGAAGAAAACATTCTTTACAATAGTGTTCATTTTTATGCAAGTTACAAGTAGTAATCGAGTTAAATTTTGTATACCATACCCAAGTGCGTCATTCTGGAAATGAAAACCGAGAAGTTGATAAAATAAGAATAATATTTTTCAAATAATCAACAGTTATATGTGAAACAGAGAATTTGAATAGGAATAAGCACTTGCCCCAAATATGACCGAATATGCGCGCAACTTCATTTGTTAGATATTTGTAACTTAACATTCCCTCTTGTGACTCTCTTTTTGTTCAATTCGTCGTATTCGATAAAGTATGAAAGCGATAATAATATATGCAATTATCGGTAAATTTATCTCAAGCATCTGATATTTTCTATTTTCATTGAAGCCAAATTAGGTTACAATGTTAGAAAAGTAAGAATCATATCGCTATGTTTTTATGAAAAGTGACTCTCTCAAAATTAGCAACTTTTGGTACCGTTATACTCATTGTCAGTATTTAAAAACATTTTTTAACTGGAGCGTTTTAATTAGGATAATGAATATGCATATATTAATTTTATAATCTTTTTCATGTTATACTTCCAATTAAATTGTTTCAACCGTATTAAAATTGTATTCTTTAAAACTATGTTTTAAGTTTTCAAAATTCGAGCTACAACCCACCTCGTAGGATTATGTAAATTTCATCCTATATCGAAGTTGACACTTTTCTGTATAAGCAATACGTTGACAAATATGTCGCTTCTCTACAAGAATATATTAGGATCGATTTTCTTTTACTGTCTCAAAAATGCCAATTTTTTTACTCATGTCATTTTTCTATCAATACGGAAAGGATGATTTTGTTCAAGTATTTATAATACAAAATTTAACTAGACATAAATTTAGAAATTGTTTTACTGATTCATGAGAATAAAAATAATGTAAGAAGATTATTTTTATGCTCAAATTGGTTGCTAAAATGTTAAAATTTCTTGTAATATTGTTTACTATGCTTGAGATTTCCTAATTATTTTGATGGTTTGACAAAATTATTTTCTAAATTATTATATGTACATCTAGCTAAATTTTTAGATATTTTAACAAAATCGTTCTTTCCGTGAGCGATATGTAATCTTTACTGTTATCAATTGAGCTTAAATGTATATAGATATTTAAGAAAATAAATTAACTTATTTCATTATTATTATTCTCGTGATTCATATACTTTTTTCTTTGCACAATAATAAGTAATAAATAATATAAAATTCCATTAAGATAAAGCACGCAATTTTTTTCATCCTTTTCATAAAAGTTGTTTTTGAAAAGTGACACAATGTAGTCAATACGTAGTTATTCGTATTCGACTAACTTCATTGTGGAATGAATCGCTAATCTCAATCGTTTTTTACAGCGTGCCTGCACATTTGACTCATGCGACGTGGATAAGGCATGATGTGAATGACGCACTCGCGATTTCCCGATTACTTATCAACGGACGGTTTTTGTTTACGAATCAACCCATGAGAATCCCAAATATATCTTTACGGTAGATTTTATCTCCTATATGATCCATATGTGTGACACAAAAATATTCTCACATTTGTTGAATAGGATTAAAAGATCAAATAAGCCTCATCATTTGACAATAAGGATTTCTTATCATGTCACGTTATTATCATGATTGAGCTGTGACGTCTTTGCCATAAATTGTAAACAACGTGCGCTAGTTTAAAACAAATATCCGCTCCAAGGAAAAGCGGGAGAAAGAGAGAGAAAGAGAGACAGAGTGGGACAAAGGAAGGGGAAACGTATGAAGTGAGAGTCATGGTAAAGTTCACATGACGCGATGACTCGATCGCCACGCTTCTTCATTCATGCTGGTCATGCTAGAACGTCTTCTCCCCCCCCCCCGGATGTGTAACTCTTTACCTTTCGAAATTCGATCGCGTTATTTTTTTTTTTTTAAGTTTCCACCCTACTCCGCGGTGTTTATCAAAGGTGCAACGCGTGCGCGACCTTAACGTCGATTTTAATAAATTGAAATAAAAAGAGCATGACGTCAAGCTGCGGAGGGCGAGAACTCGTATCGATCGAATCCACGTATAACGAACCAAGTGAGATCCTTCGTACGGATGTGAGGACGAAGTGGGCGACAATGGCAAAGAAAATTAGGACGGTGCGACGAAGGATAACATCCATTTAATTTTCTGCCAAAAGAAAGAGGGCGACTTCGAATTAGCCGAAAAGCACAGCTACATCAAGCTCGATGACTTATAGATCGTAAAATCGCGCCGTGCATTTAGAAATATAGAAATCGCTCAAATTACGCGAAAAAACGTATTAACAGCATTAATTTAAATGAAAGTAATCTTAATTCAACAACAGTATTAATGAAGCAAATAATATTTTGTTAAAATGTGAGATGATATTTATTTCATTCAGTGTTGTTGTCGATCGACAAAATTATTTTTAATTAAAATAGTGTTCTTAATACATTAGATACTTTTTTCTAGTTATATATGTTACAGGCAAAGTCCGCATAATGGATAGTGTTGACATTGCCCGAGTTGCCTACTGTAAAACGTCAGTATTACCCGGACCGTTTCAAAACAAGAAATATGCTCCTTTGATGCCAATTAACCTTTCTACAGAACTTTGTTCTGGAGAAAGAAAATAAAAAGTATTGTCCAGATACTTAAAAGTTTTAAAGTTCATGTACTCTCTATTTCACAAATGTATAACTAATTCAAACTGAACATAACATACAATATTGGTAAAAAAAAAAAAAATGCAATTATAAAATTAAAAAAATTTTTCAAGTATTTCTGAGAACTTCGCCTATCAACTCGATACATCTTTAAACTACTTTATATTAATTGGTTCCACTAAAATATAAGATTAACTTTAATCTCACAATCTCAGTTTAAGTATGTTTATTTTTTTGTTTAATTCTAAGAATTTGAAAAAGATTACAAACAATAGAAAATAGTTAAACTGAGATTAAAGTTAAGCTCGTATTGCGCAAGTGAAACCGCGGGCCTCGAAGGTAAACAACTGTATATATACCATGTATCGAAAAAAAAAAATAGTGCAGCTGCGTCAGTCGCGGAAGACTCGCCGCTAGTGATTCGAGAAGCTTTATTTACTCGAAGGAGTAAACGACCTTTCCCACAACGGCCGCAAACGTTGCACGATTGCGTTCGACCTTCGCAAAGTCGTTTAGCCGAGCTCGCACGGGCTCAGGCGCCACCGTCTTTATCATACAGGAATATCTCAGATTTCGGAAGAGCTCGGTCGAGTCACAGCCCTTGAAGATATAGCTCCGCCTTCCTCTTCGGCGGGCCACAGCCGACAATGAACATGCGCGGGATTTAACAAAATTTAACCCACTTTTGTGACACAATTTCAATGTATTACAAATTCCAACGTGAAAATTTAATGAGAATAGGATTCTATTTTTGCACAAAGCGTATACCTATCATTCTTATGCGTTTGCAACAATAAAAAGTAGGTTATATATCAATTTCCCTGAGCCTCTCCCAACTCAATCTAGTTGTTGTAAATGGCATTTCGTTTAAGAACATACAAAAAAAGTCTAACCGATATTCATCATAAGAAACATTCCGTTAAAAATGAAAATATCATTGCGCGATAAAAAAAAAAGAAGAAGGAAAACAGCACTTATTTATATTACAAATTTGCAAAATTTTAGTCTTTCTCTCTCTCTCTCTCTCTCGTTTAATATGAAAGAGTGTAGATTTGCGCACTTTTGAATTCACGAAATTATCCAAGAAAATGACGTGTTCCAATTCTTGCCATGTATGTAAGAACTAAATTTAGAACAGAAGCAGGTAACGACCACGAAACTAAAAATGTTGCTTTGGACACTAATATATTGGTATCATTTTTAACTCCTACCCCGTTCGCGCAGAGATTGCATCCATTCAATAATAGACGAAGAAAACAGAATCGACTAGTCTTCAAATCTGTGGAATTACACAACGGAACGCCGCCGTGCGCGAGCACCTGCTATTTGTGCTCCAAGTAGACAGAAACAAGCATTACTTCTTATTTTCAATATCGGGAGCTCCGATCGTTCAGAAAATGCGAACGATAAATTCACCGTAGAAAGCGTTAACGCACAAAATGAGTTTTTCGAACTAATTTCTCTCGCGAAACCCATCCAGGATTCGTCGATCAAAGTCAAAGCGACCATACTCCCGTGTGTAACAACCGAACGATGCAATTCGAGCGCAACGAGATCATGGATACAGATACGGAAAAAGCATCGACACTTTATCCAGATCGGCTTTCTCTGCTCCTAGAATGACTTTTTTTTTTTTTCTTATTGCAATGCATTAACGCGTATCGGTAAACGTTATCATACCGAAACGAAAGGCGCAGAACATTTTCAGGCTCCTTCTTTTCATCGAGCCTAATTCGCAACAGTACGGCTCAACGAAAAGACGTGTCTAGTATGATAGTAGATCATAGAAAAATGTTTCCGTCGAAATCATCAGACCGTTGACAACTGTTGATTGTATATATACGAACAGAATTAATAGCAATTCCAATCGAAATCGAAGCGGTTTTTCTATCGCTACTGTATAATATGTAGTGATACAGCTGAATAGTAGCTATTCCGTTTGCGTTGTCTGCACTTTTTGTATATTTAAAATCTTCGATTATTCTTTTCAACACTCGAATATGTACTTGTCTCATTTTTAACGCCGTATTTATAATAGAAAATAGAGCAATAAATCTTAAGGCCGTAAGAAATTGATCAGTTAATAATTATTTTCCACACTTTCGATACTGTATACGATTTCAATTTTTTATGATTTACTCGTAAAGGCCGGTTTTACCAGCGTAAAATTAACTGAAAAATTAACCATTGCAAAACATTTGTATTTGTCATAGCTAGAAAATCGCAATTTTTATATTATATTATCAGATTAAGTAAGGTCAAGTCGAATCAAAACAGCCAGATAATGAAAAGCCCTTATAGAAGAATAGACTAAAACGCTGTGGTATGTCCAGTACGCATAAATTCAATAATTCACTACATTTACGTGAA
The DNA here is from genome assembly GCF_001594065.2 of Cyphomyrmex costatus. Classification (NCBI taxonomy): domain Eukaryota; kingdom Metazoa; phylum Arthropoda; class Insecta; order Hymenoptera; family Formicidae; genus Cyphomyrmex; species Cyphomyrmex costatus. The sequence continues at coordinate 2,952,391 of NW_017280255.1, forward strand.
CACGATTCGTATATTGTAACTCGGGAGAATTTCGAGATTCGTTCGGGGATCGACGCCTAGATTTATTCTCATCGCTGTAATAGATCCCGCGCACGCGGAAACGCACGACGGAACGGAAAGAACGCGTGCACGTGTGCGCGCGCATTCGCGACGTCCCGCATTTTTCGCGCACTCACGCCGACGACCGGGAGATGATGATTCATATAACGTTTCGTAGCTCGAACGCGAGCGCCATAGCGCCGCGCTCGCATGCGTGACAAGCAAGGACGCGCCACGCTATCAAACGATATGCGCGAAAAATTTCTAATAGCCAGCATATTTAGAAATCCACCCGGAAACCATCAGCAGCAGCGGGAACTGGACGACGCGAGATAGCACCGTCGTTAATAACCACGGATGCTTGAAAAGATTAACATCGTTAGAAAGTATTAATATTGGAAAATAGATCATATTATATATGTATAACGAGTGTAACAATAGTACATGTATCGATATGACAAAAGTATCACAATGTAATATTATAACTAATAATATTTTCCATATGAATTGCAATCTCGATATTCTAAACAGTAGAACATATCAATGAACAAATAAATGATTATATTTTCTTTAAAAATATCATAATATAAATCATTGTTATATTATATTCTCGATATTTATACAATTATTCATTTAAATATCGATGTAAAAATCAATTGTTTGATATCACCCTTTAATCGTAAGAGTTTTAACTTAAGAACAATATTCAAAAAGGCTCGTTGCTAATTAAGTCTCTGATACTGCTTGATTATCAAATTTTTAATAATTATATTTTTTTATAAAAAAAATATAATACATAAATTACTGTATTTTCGATATTTTTATACAATTTATTCTTTAATCTAAGCTTTAACTTAGAAACAAATAATCTACTACTATTATAATTAAATTAAAATTTAGAAAAGAATCTATGCTAATTAAATCTCTGACTATCGCTTGATTATCGTTAACGGTATTCGTCGTGGCCCGCCGATAAGCGATTCCCATTGCCGATACTTAAGTGAATAAGAGCGGCGATGCTTTTTTTCTTTTTTTTTGAATGGTCATCCCCGTGCGTCTCTACCTGCCCGCCTGTTCTCGAGCAGGCATCGAACTTCACGACGACCTCGCCGCAGCTTTCACGTACACGCGCGCGCGCGTGCGTGAGCACGGAGAGTACATTGTCCCAGAGAAAGAGAGAAAGAGAAAGAGAGAGGGAGAAGGAGAGAGTGAAAGAGAAACGAGAGAGAAGAGACACACACACACACACACAAGTCCCTTAAGTCTATCGTTCGTGCAGACGGAGCGCAATGTGCGCGCACGCGCCTGACGCGTGTGCGTGCGATGGACGACGCCGCTGCGTGTAATAGCCGAGAGAATGCAAGGAGACGCAAAAATTAAATATTAAGTAAATCGCAGGTAATAATCACGAGCCTATGCGAAAAGTTGGAAAGAAAGGGGGGGGGGGAGATCACGCAGTGGAATTCCTTGTTTCGAAATTCAGGTGCCGGAATGTAGACTCGGAAGTCTTGGCTTTTCACTTTTCTGAATGAATGGCGTGCGGGGCAAACGGAGCGTGGCGAATGCTTCGATTACCTATTTCAAAATTACCGGGGGTTTTTTTTTTGTCTCGATTCTCGTCTTCTCTACCTGAAAGCAGGGACACTTGCGAGGACTGATGTGCGGACAAGAATTAAATAGTTTGGTGACACAAGTTAACCATGAAGATATATAAAAAATTTCAAGTCTCACTTATTTTCTCAAAGCAAGTCCTTACACATTTAGTTAGCAACTGTTAGCTATAGCTATGCATCAAGTATAATAGCTCGTCTGGGATATTGTGCGTTTCATAATACAACACACTTTACAAGTAGAAATATAGGTCACAAGGGCAGTCGGCCTTAATTCGTATCGGTAAATTGTTCACTGTATACATTTCACTTTGAAGCCAATTGATTTCTACAATCCCATTATTAATGATCTTTTTACTAACTCGTTTAAGTTACTCCAATTTGTTCCTATCCATCTTTTTCCAAATATCTTCTAATTTTAGGAACAAATGACAAATAATTTAATAAAGATTAACTATGTTGATTCACTTGGTCATTTCGCTTATTTTGACAGATGCCGTCAGTTATGCAATAATTGCATAATGTTCTGCATATATTACAACATGTTTGTATCAATCAAGAGTAGCAATTGGAGAATCGGGTATTCAGAACGCACAAATTTATCCGATTCTCCTAACATTATTTTTCTTTACATGCATAATCTTAGTTATGAACTAAAAAAGAACGAACAAATTATGAAGAAGCATTCAATATCAGTTATAAATGATAAAAAAGCCAATATATTTTAACATTATTTTAATATTATTTTAATGTTAATTGTTCAACCAAATTACAGGATTAGTAGTCCTAATTTTGTGTAAACATGTATAGATTAAAATACTCTTTAATTCTTTGGAGTGGAATCTCACTTTAAAAAGTGAAAATTAAGTCAGTGTTAAAAAAGAACTCAAGTTTCGATCTGTAAAAGGATTTGCACTCTTCAGAATGAGATTCACTATGAAAATTTTAGAGAGTAATTTTTAGTGTCATATAAAAATTATTTCTAGTAATCATTAAAAATGTAGCATTAGAGGATGATCGAGAAGTTTCACCTTCCTTCATGTATTATAATTCTTACAATTAATATGTGACAACTGCATTGAACTTGGTGTAATTTCGCTTTCACTCTGTTGCAGATGAGGTTCAAAATTTTGTAGGAAGCAGAGCATATAGAATAAGAAAGGAAGGAAAAAGGGAAGAGAGACGTATTAAAAAATATATTTATTTTATATTGAGCAATGTTTTGAAAGAATATAACAAGATGAAATGGTAAATTTAGAACGCACTAACTGCAACTGTCACTCGTGAATATAAATGTGATCAAATATCATACTTTCATTTTTAAATAAAAGATTCCTTATTTAGTATTAATACGATATAATGACAGACTAGATTACATTTTTTAATTATTCTTATTAAAAATTAATTTAAATTTAAAAAGTGCAATTTATATCTAATGCCGAATTCCCCGAGAATGTGATAAATGGTTACAATACTTTTTCTGTAATTATAAATGGAATCATACTTTAGCAGAAATTATTAAAAAAATGAAACTTACAAATGTGTGCGAATATAGTTAATATAAAAAATGCGAAAAAACTTACAAAATTACCTATGTATAATATTTAATTTAATATGTAATATATATATAAAATGTGATAAGAAAATAGACGACAGAGAATTTTAAACATGATATGCGTGGCAGAGATATGCAAATAGGCAAGAATATAAAGTATGATTTTTATTAAGTGGTCATATATTGAGACGCACGTAATAAAACAAGGTAAGGTGTAATAGATAAACTTAGATCATAGAGTATATCGATCTATATCTATAGATATAAATAGGAGGACAGGGAGGAGGCGGAATTCATTAACGCTCACGGTCCGTTACAATGGTCATGAAAAAATGCTTGCAAGATACAGCGAAAGAGTTACGCGATTGACGTTAACGGCGATATTAAACCGCGGACGTGTCTGAAAGCAGGAACGCACTGAGGAAAGGAGGAGCGTCTATTAAACTCGTCCGGCGTGCCATCTAATCGAGTGTATCAAAAATAAGCGGCTTCGCACAGGACGTTCCAACATCATGGGAGGTCCTAGGAAATTTCACGTTTTACGATGGATTTGATTTAGCGGAAACTACGCGGGAGATCCCCATCCGCTTCAGTCTTCATCTTTAACTTCTGGCATCTTAGCTTCATTGGAGACTGAATTTCTGTTAAGAAAAAATATTTCGTTCAATATAATTAAAAAAAAAGACCCTTGTTACCTAACTCTATTCCTGAAGCTCAATGCATCGACGTTGTCTCTAATTTTCAGTGTTAGATAACTCCGCAATGATTTGCACTCTCGCGCCTTGTCATGAGGCCATAACCATTACTTTTCTTAAATTAGTTCTCTAGCATTTGTATAGTGGATACACAATAGTTCTAGAAACTAGCCTTTATACTGGAAATGAAACTAAAGTTTCTGTTTCAACTTTAATTAAAAGAAACATTTCGGAAATTTTCAGTAATTCGCAAGTATTGATATAAAATAAATAAGATGCTGTTTACATTATTCAACACAAAATGTCACATTTATTTTTTCACATGGATATCCATATACATATATGTAGATAGGTATGTATATGTATATTCGTAATGAATATACATCGGACAATTAATACTTAATTTTTAAGCCTCACGCTCTTTTGGTTCACTTCTACCAATAATATTCATTCTACCAATATGGATCAACTTTAATCTTGATTTAACATTTTATCTTTTCCCAGTTCTAAGAATTTAAGAAAAAAAGAATATATTAAATCGAGATTAAAGTTAATCTACATTGATAGAAAGGAGCTTAAAAAAATTAAAAAGTTCACGTTGTTATAAGTTGAGTATGAATCAGTCTTTCTGAGAATCTTTCATTTCAGAAAATCCAAGAAGAAAAGCTTAGGAGAAAAAGAGGATAAAGGGGAAAGAAAGAGAAAGAGAGTGAGTCATTTATGAAACGTACTGAGACAAGTCTCTTCAAACATGACATAAAAAGTACATGCATAGGTAAAGTTTCCGATGAAAAATATAAGATAAAATTACTAGCAGATATAAAATAATAAATATATACCAAAAAACAGTTTTGCTGAAAACTTAGATTGATACAGAGATTTGAAAATAATTTTGTTGAACCGTCAAAATAATTGCATTAAACGCTCGAGCATGATGGCAATGCTTAAAAAAATGTTGACATTTTAAACACCTTGAACTTTCAATATAATTATTTTTTTGATGGAAAATTATTTTCAGATCCGTGTTTACCTAAAATTTTAGATATACTTCAACAAAATTATCCTTTCCATGCATGTTTATTTTCCATTTCTATCAACATAGATGAGCTTTAATCTCGGTTCAACTTACTGTTCATCTTTTTCTAATCTTTAGAACTAGAAAAAGATAAAGAACAAGTTAAGCCGAGATTAAAGTCAATCTGCATTGATAAAAATGAGCATAATTCTTAGAACTAGACAAAGATGAGCTGAATCGAGAATAAAATCAAACTAAATTGGATAGAAACAGGCATGAGAGAGTAAGATAAAAAACATACGAGTGTGTGTGTGTGTGTGAGAGAGAGGTATGGAGACAGAGTAAACGCGCGTAATGACGTGGGCGCGAGCGGCTGGCGTCAAAGCCGAGCAGATCGAGGCAGGTAGAGCGCGCGTATACGCGAGAGAGGAAGTATCGCGGTGCAGATACGAGAAATTATTCTTGATAAGACCGCGGGAGAGGCGTGTGCTGGGAAACACGCGGCGAGAGAGTTCCGTTCGATCACCGAGGGCAACCAGTCCGGGGGCTCTCGGCCGGAGCGGCCGCGATTCCGCGTTTACCGAGACTCTCGCCCGAGTCAGAAAGATTGTAAACAACGACGAGGACGCACGCGGGGGGGGGGGGGGGGGGGGAGTACGTCGGCGAAAGAGAGCGAGAAAGGAGAGGCAAGGAGAAATGGCGTAAGCGCGTAAACGCACCCGGCATGCGTCACGAACCCGTTACAGAAAACGGACGTTCCTTTTCCTTTTCTCTTTTCGCCGCGTAAAAAGTGCATCCACGTCTGGACGTTAATTGACCGAAAATTGATCGTATACAGCAGTTCGCAGCAGGAGCAGCAGCGACTCCAGCAACATTTGCAATATTCCTGCTGGTTCCTGGCAATTTCCCTGGAACGTTGCAATATTGCTGGAACGAAGAGAGTCGACTGTGTACCTTCAAACGAGATGAAAAATTACGAGAGTTACATTCATCGGAACACATTTATACAATCTATAATTTCATTAAATCGATACTACAATTTGTCTATCAAGATACACAATCGATTCCTTCCGTGCTGTACTCTGGACGGAGAGAGACCCACTCGAACGAAACTCCACACAGCAACGGCGTCCTATCTTGCGTGGCATTAGAAGACTATATAGATAAGAATTACGCGCGCTAGGTAAATTAGAAGCGGCGCAGAGAGGTCTCTTATCTAACGTATGCCTATATCGCGCGTGGCGTTCGACTCGTTGGAATTATATAGGTGGTATCTCGCTTTTCCGAAAAGCGTCCTCTCCGCGCGCGCGCGCGCGCGCGCGGAGAATAAGTAATAACGGATAGAGCACTTGTGGTGTGACGTGACGTCTAGCGTACGCATTATTCGAATCAGATCGGAGCGCTGCCGTCGTGCAAGACCGACAGCGAGAAAGAGAGGCGACGGTCGAGAAAGGAAAGAGTGGGGGGGAGGGAAGGAGGAGGAGGAGAGACGTACGTAAAAAGAGAGCGTATATAGCGCGGGGTGGGGAAGAAGGAGAGGTTAAGAAAGAAAGAGAGGTCTCAGCCACACACGCGCCATGCAAAGAGCACAACGGTGGCGGCGGAGCGGACACCCGCAGGGGCCATGGCTTCCCATCCTTGAATACGCACTTAGCCCGCAAATTGCGTCGTTCCTTTGTCCGTCTCTCCGCTCGCATTTTCGCGCGACGCGGCCACTTAAACGCGTCGCGTCCTCCGTCGCCGCCGTTCCGCGCGGCGTGACGCGGCGCGGCGCGGCGGCGGCGGCCGTTCCCGGGGCCTCGGTCGCCGTCTCGGATCGGAGATAATTACGCGTACGTAACTCGGCGCGGTAACTCGAGGGGCCACGCGAGCGGAGAAAACGAGCTCCGCGCACGGGGAACATGTATCAATGATGTACGTGCAAACGCCAGGCGGTGGAGGAGCGACAACGACGACGGTCCGAGAGGGGTTAGGAGAGGGGAAGAAGGAGGAGGAGGAGAGAAATATAGTCATCCCGTCTTCTCTCACGGCTATCCCCGACCGAAAATAGTCCGCGGTGGAGTTCGGGGTAGTGGCTGTGTGGTCCGCGGGGTAGAGAGCGCGCATGGGATTGCGACACTTACCGAAGGCTGTTGCGGTGCAGCAGGGCGCAATATGTCAGCTGACTTGACGCGCGACCGATCCCAATTCTGCGTCACTATTCCACATAATTCTCAGCGGAACATTCGGCCACTCGCGCTCGCAAATGAATCCCGCCTCTCGTTCGCGGAACTGCTTGCCCACACCTCGTTGTTTCACACTGTTTCACAATACGCGCGGAGGCTATACGCGAGAGAGAGAGAGAGAGAGAGAGACAGGAGGCGGAGAAGGTAGGACAGAGCGGAAGAATTGAAGAGAGTAATTAAACGGGACGCAGGGGGGGAGCGAAAGGAATTACGCGGGGATGGATTACCGACGACAATTACTAACGTAAACGACGACGGCGCGAACGGTCCTTTCCGGAGGCGAAACTCTCTTCACACCCAACTCTCTCGTCGATTGCACTTCTACTCGAGGAAGTAGACCACCAAAGCTAGGCACGAGAACGAATACTGCTGATGTGACTGACGTAAAGTTAGATCTCTTTTGCTCTCTCCCCTCCACACTCCACCCCGAGCGTGCCGTACGCGGGCGAATGACCACGAATTCGCCCGAGTGGGGATCGCGGACTACGCGTGACTCGTATAGATGGACAACCCGACACAACGATACTCGCGTGGACAAACGATCGATGCGCCGATTGGTCAACGACTAGAGAACAATTGAAATTGCACGACGTCATTTCAACCAACAGCCAATCAACGAGCTCGACAAACCTTGCTGATCGCTAAGGGGAATATCGATCTCAAGTTGGCAATCGTGTCTCTGGGGGCACACTTGCATCGGTTACGATCGTCCATTCAAACGTGACACCGAAGTGGTACCGATTCTCGAACTTTTTGCCGATTTTCGACCTGTGGATTACCGAAAAAAAGATCAAAGTTACGTTAAAAGACTCGCCGAATGTGGACACAATATTTTTTCAAGAACTTCTGACGAAATTATTGACTTCTAGTCATTTTTAACGAATATTCGTATCTGCTCCAAACACTTTGATTCCATCACTCGTGGAGTAAGCCGCCGGGTACTAAGAGCTAACTCTTTCATCACTGAAGAAATTGGAGATTAATGAAAATATGATTATTGTCTTCGCATGCTGTCACCGGCCGAAATGTAATCGTTATTTACACCTGCACATGGTATTGTGAGCAGGTAGCCGCATAGTAGGTTAATCAAATCGACATTTCGGAGTACGGCGATTGACATTGAATAATACGTGAGTTTATCGTAATTGAAACGAAAATGAATACGCCGCAATCGAATAAGAAAAATAAGAAGGTAGGGAGAAATAGGATAGGCATACCCAATGAAAATGCGAGTCCTACAAACACGGAGACACTCAGCAGCCAGGAGGCAGCGAAATTTGTTTTGGTATGGCTATACACAAGACCTTTTTTCTTTGTTACTACAATAGAATCTCCACTAAAAGCTTGGATTTGTTTGTTTTCTTGCTTTTTTATGTTTTACCTTTTTTCTTTGTTTTCTATCGCCTAAAAGTCTCTTTGTTACTTGTACTAGAATCTTTCTCTTTCTTCAGATGTGCTCAAATATATATTTATTTCATCTTTAAGTACAAAAATTTTTGTGATTTTTATTTTTATATTTTATATCAATATATTAAATTATTAACATATTAAATTATTGATAATATGATATATTTTGATGTTTAAGGTAAATCCTATAGGAGAAGATGGAAATAAATCAATTAAGTTGGCTATCTTTGACACAATTCCTATAATTTCTATGGATTCAAGTACATTTGATGAAAAACTACAAAAAAGTAACCCAACATCACTGGAAAAAGAGAAAGAAGACAAAAACATTCTTAATACTTTACCTAATGCCTCAGTTAAGGAAATAGAAGGTTATGAGGAACAATTAGGAGAAGCTCAGCCACTTCCAAATTCTTATATTAGATTTATGGAGCGTAGTGGCGAAGAACTCGATGGTAAAATATATTTTTTCATTTATATAATATAATACCATAATATGTTTAAATGTTGTTTAAGTATATCTTACAACTTTTTTTCAATTAATTAAGCAAATTTATTATGTCTATTCAATTATTGTAATTATTAATATGTTATAAATATATTAAGTTATTACCGTAATATAAACTTTTGCTTTCTACATATTGTTATTTTGACATTTGAAATATTATTTTAACAGGAGAAGTAGAATATGATTTAGATGAAGAAGATAATGCATGGCTTTCTATTGTGAACGAAAGAAGGTTGGCTTCTGGATTAACACCTGCATTAGAACCAGATACATTCGAACTATTGATGGATAGACTAGAGAAAGAGTCATATTTCCAGCAACAAACTAATGGTGGAGGAGGTACTGCTGCAGATGAAGATGCAGTCTGTTGCATTTGCATGGATGGAGAATGTCAGAATAGTAATGCTATTCTGTTCTGTGATATGTGTAATCTTGCTGTGCATCAAGATTGTTATGGTGTACCATATATACCTGAAGGACAATGGTTATGTAGGAGGTGCCTACAAAGCCCATCTAGGGCAGTAGATTGTGTCCTCTGTCCAAACAGAGGCGGTGCTTTCAAACAGACTGATCGTCCTGCAACATGGGCTCATGTTGTATGTGCTCTATGGATACCGGAAGTACGATTTGCTAACACTGTATTTTTAGAACCTATTGACAGCATAGAGAGTATACCACAAGCTCGTTGGAGACTTACATGCTACATATGCAAGCGTAAAGGAGCTGGTGCGTGTATTCAATGTCATAAGAGCAACTGTTACGCAGCATTCCATGTGACTTGTGCTCAGCAAGCCGGTCTATGCATGCGTATGAGAACGGTACAACCTACTAACGGTGAACCTATGTTGGTACAAAAAACAGCTTTTTGTGAAACACATACACCTGTCGATTATCAGCCTTCCACGAATCCTGTAGATGCACGCAGAAGAGCAATAGCTAACAAAAAAAGCACATCAGCGCCTGTTATTTCCATTCCCACCATACCACCCGAAAGAATCAGAGAAATTGCTAGGTAATATAACAATTTTATTTTTTTGTTTATCTACGATAATGATTATAGTAGGCACAACATAATTTAAATATACTCTGTATAATAAAAATATTTTAATGAATTATTAGATTTATATTATACATATTATTTTTTTATTTAATTAGTTTAGCGGAAGGGATACCAAAAAGAAGCCAATTAATACAACGTCTCATTGCTTATTGGACACTAAAACGGCAATACAGAAATGGTGTTCCACTTCTTAGACGATTGCAAAGTTCCCATCCACAATCTAGACCACCTGCCCTTGGAGAACATCCCTCTTCGCCGACACATGATGGTGAATTGCGAGGAGAAATGTATCGTCATCTTAAATATTGGCAGTGCCTACGTCAAGATTTGGAACGTGCACGATTGCTATGTGAATTAGTACGGAAACGTGAAAAATTAAAAAAGGAATTATTCAAAGTGTTAGTATAGTTGCGACACATTATGAATAATGTAGACATCATTTTCATTAGTAAAAATTGGCATTACTCTCAAATACTGAGGTTGATCCATATACTACACGAGAAAAATAACGCTTTTGGTAAAGTATTTTCATAAAGACTTTTATTAATGATTTCATTAATAAAACATAATTATAAAATTCCTGTTTATACTCCACTTTTTTAAATGTCCCAGGGACTAATCTCAGTAAAAGTGTCACTGTTTTTTACCTTAGTATTTAAGAGTTAATATATTTTTTAAGAATGAACTAGTAAAGTAAAAAAATAAATTTATATAGATTGTTAAAAAAATTTAATAAATTCTTTACAATTTTATATAATGCCAATTTACATACATACCATAAAACATACTTTTGAAAAATATATTTACACTATTTTATGTTATATTATAATATATATTTAAAAAAAAATTTTCAATTAAAATTGATTGCAGTAAGGAAAAATGTTTATGGATCGAATTGCGACCATGTGAAGGTGTTTTACGTACATTGTTAGAAGCTATAAAGTCGAAAGATACAAATGATGTATTTGGGCAACCAGTTAATATCAAAGAAGTCCCAGATTATCTCGAAATAGTATCACATCCTATGGATCTCTCTACTATGCAGGTAATTATTTTACATTACGTTTGTTTATATGTTTATACTTGTTAAAATATATTTCGTGACTCCATTACTTTATCACAATATAATCTACAATTGTTTGTCATATTTTTCATTACAGGCAAAATTAGAAAAGCATGAATATCACTCACTCTCAGTTTTTGAGACTGATTTCAATTTAATGGTGAATAATTGCCTGGCATATAATCGTAAAGATACCATGTTTTATCGAGCAGGAATGAAAATGAAAGAACAAGGTGGAGCTCTAATAGAACAGGTTCGCAAAGAATGTCCTGAGCTTAATCCAGCCTCTGAAGCCGAACAAGTCGGTTCTAAATCTAGAAAGAGAGAAAGATCGAATCGTAATCGTGTGGAAACAGAATCACAATCCAATGAGAAAGAAATTGGCGGAGGTGTAAATAGGAGAACAGCTGTGTTGTTTACTCGCAAAGCTAAAGCGCGTAATGTTAAAAATAGTCAGATGTTTCTTTCGGAAGATGATAAAAAGAAACAAAGCGATAGTTTTAAAATATATAGGTAATTATAACACACACGCGTTATTTTTAATGTTTTTTTTGCATATAATTAATTCATATTAATAATATTTATGTTACGAAAAGTTGTGTACATGGCTAATACTTCTAGGAGTGGAACAATGGATAGTGACGTGGGTGAAGGAGAAAGTCAATCATCGAGCTGTAGTAGTTGCCCCACTAGTAGATCCACCTCTCCTGATCCAGAAGAGCAGAAGCAACGACAAGAGATTACTGACACAAAAAAAGAAACCGAAACTAAACAAACAAGTAGTGGTAGTGGCTTAGAAGCTTTGCAGCTTGTATGGGCTAAATGTCGTGGATATCCTTGGTATCCAGCCTTAATCATTGATCCTAATACACCTCGGGGCACTGTACATAAAGGGGTGCCGATTCCAGCACCGCCTGATGATGTTCTGGCACTTGCAGATAATTATAAAGAGCCAGTTTTTCTTGTGCTTTTTTTCGATACGAAGCGCACATGGTAATTATTCTTAATTCTTAATGTAGGAACATATAAGATATTTAATATGCACTTTTAGCGAGAGTTAAAAGAAATAAAAAACTCTCATTTAAAAAAATTATGTTAACAATTTAAAAATTGAAAACAAATTTTGATAGAAAAATATTTTATTTATTATACACATATTATTAATACACACAAATATTTTTCATATATTTATTTATATATATATATTAATATATACACGTATATTCAATATATAAAACATAATATATAATACAATAAATTTGTTATCTGCATAAAGAATGATCTTAAGGCGTAAAGACTCTGCAATTTTGCGAAATAAATATTTTTCAATTTTATAAAAGTAAAAATATAATTTACAAACAGTAAAAATATTCAATTTTATAAAAGCATACATAATTGACAAATAATAAAAATATTACAACGTAACGTTTTTCAGGCAATGGCTGCCAGGTGAGAAATTAGAAAAACTTGGTGTATCACAAGAAGTGGATGAAGCAAAATTAATCGAATCGCGTAAACCTACGGACAGAAAAGCCGTAAAGAAAGCTTATCAAGAAGCTTTACATTACCGCAAACAAACACATAATGCGGTAGTAGACAATACATCCACTGGATAAATATTGTAAATACAAAGAATAAAATATGTAAGAGTAACCTGAAAATTTCTAATTAAATAATAAGGAATTATGTATAAAATATAAATATACAATTAAACATATATTTATATATGTATAATATATAAAACATACAATCTAGAAAAAATTGAATATATTTGGAACCCTAAGATTAAATATTAAAAAAATTTTGCTAATATCAATATATAACTAAAGATTTCAAGTATTTTATTAGTATTTCATTTTACAATTACCTACAATATTGCACTATTATCTTTTAAAAATTAAAATTTACATCTATAAATATTTTGTTATGAAAAAAACCTTTTCTAAATCTAATTTAAAAAAGGTTCCTTCTAATTGTAACTTATAATGATGGATGCACTTGTATAATGGATATACAGTTTTTGAGTTTAGCTAAATTATATGTTTTGTAATCTTTTTTCAACATAAAATACAATATTCAAAATATATACAAATCTAATTGACATTATATTTGTAATAATAATAATAACAACAATATTTCTGAGACAATATATGTATACATTATTTATCAATTAGTTATTGTATATAAAATTTCATTATTATATAAAACCGTAAATTATTGTATCAATTTTACCAAAATAGAAAATCTGGAAATAGATAAATTTTATATATATTAATATTATACAAAATTTTATTATAAATTTATACAAGGATTTGATGTTAAAATGCTTTGAAGTAATTTTCAATCAATTACTTAGTAAAATTCTTTCATTTAATTGATAAATCGTATTTCAAAGCATTTGTAGTGAGACTTCGACCGTATCAGTTAAAAAATTGTTAAACTGATGCAAATTTTATAAAATGCACAAATTTGAAAATGTATATATAAATTTTGCAAATCTCTTATTATATTACGCAAGAAACTGAAATAACAATTTCCTTTTTATGGAACTTATGTACATGAACTTCAATTTATGTATATATAAAAAAATTATATGGCGTAAATAAATCATTTGTGTAGAAAAATATAAATTTTGTTAATCTTAGAAAAATCTGTTAACTTCGGTGTATTACATTTTAAATCTAATCTGGATGTGCTGAGCCTAAAGCACAAAATATAAATTAAATTTTTTTTTAAATGTGAAAATTAATCACATTTAATGGCGATTTAGATGATACAATATACATTTGATTTTATATTTGTCTAATTAATTTATAAACTTATTAATTTTTGTAAAATATTTATAAATGCAATTGTCTTGTTTTTAATCTTATTTACCATTCCGCTTTGAAACATATTCAGCAAGTTCTTTAGCATACATGTCGAGTCGTTGTGTCATCTAAAAGATATATAGTAAATTTAAAGTACATATTTTTGTTATATATGTAAATTAATTCCGTTTACTAAATATCTACAGTATTATTACTCAATTTTTCTTGAATTAAAAGTATTAATGTATTTACTAAACTTATTGCCATTGTGATTTTCTTTATTATTCTACATATAACGAAGAATATGAAGCACTCACCCTAAATCCCCAAATATCTTTCACATGTCGACACATATTGAGATCCAATTCTCCAACGAGAAGTCCATCTTTGTGTCGATTTAGACTTGGAGTTCGCCGACCGTCGGGGGCAGTAATATAACTAGAGCCATAAAAAAATCCAAAATCGTTGTGCGCTGGTTTTCCATCACCAGAAGTAAATTCATTTGCGAAATGCTCAGTTCCTACGCGATTGATAGCGCAAGTGTAATAATTATTTGCAATCGCGGCGCATCTCGCTTCGATTGGCCATAAATGTTCCGATAATCCTTGAACAGTTGCAGATGGATTAAAAACGATCTAAAAAATATAAAAGAGATTATATCATTGAGAAATCTGAATAAGATTTATTTATCGATTAGATTGTGAAATTAAGAAAATTGTGAAACACACGATAAATTTTTTCTCTAAAGAAAATAAACTTCAAATTTTATAAAAAAAAGAACGTTGCACGCAGAATTTATTTATTATCTTATTTAGAAATGGTTATAATCTATGACTCACCTCCGCCCCATTCAAGCCAAACATCAACCAGTTCAATGGATGATGACGTCCATAACATATATTAATCGCGATGCGTGCAAAGGGAGTGTCAAATACTGGATGCCCTGTGTTACCCTCCATATAGTAAGTGGATTCGTTAAAATCCCCAATACGAGGAATATGATTCTTTCTATGTTTCCCAAGGACTGTACCATCCGTATTGATCACCACACAGGTGTTCCAAATAATATCACCGTCAGCAGAATCTCTTTCCAAAATTGGCGATATTATTACCATGTTGTATTCCTTAGCGAGCTCAGACAAAAATACAGTTGTAGGTCCCGTTTCAGCATCCTCCGCAAACTCGCACCACGGATACTTTTCCCTCGTGCAAAAAGCGAACGGCATAGCTGCAATAATTGCATAGATCAATTATAAAAATTTACATATAATGAAATTATAATACTATATAATTTAATAACTATATATACTGTATACAGTGAAAAATAAATCATGGAACGGCTGATTATCTCAGAAAGTATTAGTTTATTGGAAAAATGTTTCAGACAAAAAATGATAGGGTTTAAAAAAATCTATTTATTGATCTCATCACTTTGACCTGATATTGGCAATGTCACCCAAGGTCAAACTGATAAAAAATAAGTAAATAGAGATCTTTCTAAACCCTACAACTTTTGTCTGAAGCATTTTTCCAATAAACCAATACTTTCTGAGATAATCAGACGTTCTGAAATTTTTGATCCTTATTGCATATTATATATAAATCTAAAGAATTTTCCACATACGCCATGCTTCTTGGAGACATAAAATGTTAACGTTATATTGAGCTGCTTGTACAATGTACGATTTAATTTTATTATATATTGCATTTCGTTGATTTTGAATAGAATCCGTTGTTGGTGCTACTATGCTATGTTGAATCAGTCCAACGCGAACTAAGCGTGGGGGACGAAGTTCTTCATGGATTCGACTAAGTATCTGCCATCCTTTTACTTCAAAATTTTTATCTTCATATTCTATACCTAATGGACTAAAAATAATACATAAGGATGTATTACTTAAACCTTTTAAGATCAAATAAAATTTATGCTGTGTATACTTAGATTTAACTGTGTCTTATAAAACTGTATTCTATCAAGAGCTTTATATCATATATTTCTTGTATTCTCTATATAATCAAGTATATATTCAATACATGTACAAATATGCATTAAACAAACAAATAATTAAATAAATATTCTTATATAAGATATATATATATAGAGAGAGATATTTTGTAATATAGTCTTACATAGATGAATGTCCATATAAAATACGTTTTACTTCAGCTAATTTATTCTGTGGTATATATTGCTCTAAAATTTGTTCCACAGTTTCAGTCATGATTGCTACTTTGCTGGCTTGCTGTTTGACTGAATAATCTTGAAACTTGAGGTTCTATAAATGCGATAGCACTTCCCCTACTGTATCTACCAAAGCAGTAAAAACAAGATTAGACAATATGGGAGACAAACATATCTGAAGGACATTACAGATATCTACAAAAATTTTTGTAAAAATCTTTATATTACATTATTGTTGCAATATTATTTACACATAATATTGAGTATTGTATGTTATCTTATTGAACACAAATTAATAATTAATAATATATATTACATAAATGTTATAATATAACATATGTTATATCAATTTACATCGATGAATGAAAAATTATTAATATTGAAGTAATGTTACTGATAATGTCTTGTTTAACAGGATATGTCATATTGGTAGCAAAGCAAATTAATTTTATTCGAACTTATTTTATTCAACACAAAACAATATAAATGCATATACAGTGGAAAAAAATTATGTAAAAATACATGGGGTGCTTTCCATTTGACAATATATGAATCCACAAAAATATTGTTCTATGTTTGTTGAAATGGTATTGTCAAAAAAGATAGAACAATATTTGCATAATTGTATCGACTTGTATCGATAAATGAGAAGGACATGTAAAAAAACACATGAAAAGGTTATGGAAAGATAATATGGTAATGTCTCAACACTAATTCGCAAGTACATAAGCATTTTATTATTTATATATGTATAATGAGAAAATACATGTTCTGTAGAATAAGAATTGAGTGAATCTATTAATAACCAAAAATTTATCTTTAAGAGTAATTAATTTTTACTGTATAAGGTAATATACCTATTACGAAAGTTTTCCATTTTGTGTGAGTCGACACATTTGACACAAACATGATTTTATCTTTTTTGACATTTCATAAATAAGATAAAATGACACTGATTCTGTCAGCTGTGTCATCAAATAAAAAGCACCTTACGTTTACAATTTTGTTACAATGTAGTTATCATTTTTAAATACAAAACTGGGTATTAATTACGAAGAATATTTATCGTATAATAGTGAAAAATACATACGAAATTTTTAGAACACAACGTAGTGCACGTTTATCTTATCTGTACAATTCAATTGAATTCAATGTGTGAGAACATATGTGGGGATCATGGTGGGGATATGAACATATGATTGAAAAAATACGATCGTAACAAGATTTTGAAATTTTCATTCGCCACGAGCTGCAAGATGGCAGTGGTATCGAATTATCTTGTGATAACTGGCAATGATATATCATATTATGATAATGTAGTTTGGATTCCAGAATTATAGATGTCTGATGTCTCATGTCACTGATGTCAGTAGGTTTGTTTGTAAGCAAAACAATTGACATCTACGTGCATTTATGCAAATTTTATGAATAATAAAGTATTTGTGGACTTCAATGAGTGATAACATAATTATTTTTTGATTGTAAAAACTTGGGGGAAAAACCTACTAGGAATAGAATTGGATCAAATTAGATATTCCAAGACTGAAGGTGTTGATCTAAATCTAACCTTACTTGACAAAAGAACGACTTATCAACAATTTAAAATAATGTCTAACAGTTTTGTCCTTTTCAAATTCTTTAAGGTGTAAGACATAATTAGATAACGTATACCTTATTGTGTCGAAAGTTAGCAGGAAGTTTTATAACGATGGCTGCAACAAGGGAAAAGCGTACAAACGCTGGCAATAAAATGGCACGGTTACTAAATGAAGAAGAGGAAGATGATTTTTATAAAACTACATATGGTGGCTTTGACGAAGTGGAACAGGATCACGATTACTTGTTTGTGGCTTTTATAATTTTATTATATTTATTCTTATTCTTCTGTTATATTTAAGTAATAAAGTCTCATAACGAAGTACATAAATGGTTCAATTTCAGGGAAGAAGACGAAGCTGAGGATGAAGTGGATTCGGACTTTAGCATTGATGAGAATGATGAGCCAGTTTCTGATACTGAGCAAGAAGGACCGAAAAAGAAACGCAGATTAGTAACGAAAGCATATAAGGAGCCTAAACCAGCTACATTGCATGCACATTCGACACCCAAAGAGAAAAAGATAAAACAACCAAAGCAAGAAAAGATTTCTGTAGATAGCATAGGTAATGTAAATACTTAAACATAAATGTTTTTAGCATAAATTTAGCATAAATTTAATACTTTTTTTCAATATATTTATTTTGTAATGTTATGCAGAAAGAAAATCAATTCGCCGCTCTACTGCTGCAAAGTCAGCAGCTACACAGAAACGTTTACGTGAGAGAAACGAGGATCAGAGGCGAAAGGTAAAAGTTGTAAGACATAACACATGGAAACCTACTCAGGAAGAATTATTGGAAGAAGCATTGCAAACAGAGGAGCTTAATTTGAAATCTTTAGGTACACATTAAATAAAATACATTTAATAACGTTCCTTATTTGGGTATTTTTTTTTTCTAAAAGATAGAAAATATAAATTAAATAAAACATAAGATATTAAAATGAGATGAAAACTACAAATTACAATTATGTTTCTTTCTGAAGACTTCGGGATTATATATATAAAAAGAAATCATTAAAGGTCTATTCTATCTTGTTGGGTTCAAAAAATCAAAAATTTTTTGCATAATTTGATAGTCTCAAGATTGTAGAAGTGTTGAAGCCTTAGGGCTATGGCACACAAAAATTTGTAGCAGTAATAAGATGTAAGTGTAACAGTAAGGAAATCAACATGTTGGATTGAAGCTACTGTTTTCGTAATGGTTTTACGGATTCTACTGTGATTGGTCAATTTGCTTAAGTCAATTTACTCCTTAAGTTATTTTGTCTGCAATGGCCTTTAACATGAAACTCCAAAAGATAAAAACGTTACAAAGTATTAAAGACGATCATACAATCATACAAGTAGGTATTAAAATCAAGTATTAAACCGCACCGCAGGTATTTAACGGACAGTTTACAGACGTCTTTGTCGTCAGTAATGCAAATTATTGATCCAAAATTGGTGGGTATTTAAGTTTTTTATCACCAGAGGGCGTGTGTGTGAAAGCAGAGAGAGAGAGAGAGAGAGAGAGAGAAATCTGAGAAGGGCGGAATGGCCATCTCGGTCCTTTTCGTGAGGAAGACGTTCGAAGTGTTCAAATCGTTTTTCATTCAAAATTCGTAAATGTGTGTTCGTGCGTCATTATATTACTCGTAAAGTTTTGTTTAAAATGTATCGAGACCGGAGATTTCGGGAAAACCAACGCCCGGTTCATCGCAGTAAAAAACGAAAATTTTATGGAAATCGTTATATCAAAATAAGCGAGACAAGCCCCAGTACATCATCGAAAAAAATAACTGGATCCGATGATTTCGATGTCGTTGTCATCCCTACTCATGTTTATTCAATAATCAATTTTAATCTTGTTTTTTCGGCTTTGTCGAACATTTTGAAGTGCAAAATATGCGACGGTGACGTGACTTTTGGAAAAAAAGATGAGCAAGGATTAGGATTTCAACTTGCCATACAGTGCCACTGTGGGGATAATTTCATTAACTCCTGCGCAAGGATCGGAAACAAAGAGGCATATGAGATAAATCGAAAGTTCGTCTTTATCATGCGGCTGTTAGGAATCGGATTACATGGAATCAATTGCTTCATTGGTTTGATGGATTTAGGTAAAAGCATGAACACAAAAACGTATTATGCCGCGATTGAAAATATATTTCGTTCTACGAAAGCAGTATTCGACGAAGTTGTTAAAAAAGCCGGTCGTGAAGAAAAGGAGCAAAATATTGAAAATGGTTTTGAAGAAGACAAATTCATTGTATCAGGGGATGGATCATGGCGTAAGCGAGGGTTCTCATCTTTGTTCGGTGTGATAACATTGATCGGGCATTTCAGCAATAAAGTGCTCGATCTTGTAGTAAAATCTAGTTTTTGTAAAGCATGCGTAACGTGGAAGAACAAGTTGAACACAGCAGAATACGAGAATTGGTACAGTGAGCATAAAGAGGAATGTTCAGCGAATCACGCTGGAAAAATGGAGGTAAATGCGATATTGGAAATGTTTGCGAGAGCCGAAGATATACACGACGTCAAGTATAAACAGTACATCGGAAATGGCGGCACGAAAACCTTTAAAACTTTACTAAAACAAGATTCGGAAGTAGAAAAAAAAGAATGTGTAAATCACGTTCAAAAAAGAATGGCCGCGAGACTCCGTAATTTAAAAATAACGAATAAAAGCATTTGTAAAGAAAACGTTGGAAACTTGACAAACAAATTGATAAACGATTTCACCGTTTACTATGGACTTGCAATAAAACATAATCCTAATTCGGTTGAAAATATGATTAATGACGTTTGGGCGACGTACGAACATAAAATTTCGACGAACGAAAAACCGATGCACGATTGCTGTCCGCCGGGTCCGAATTCATGGTGTAAATGGCGACGCGCTGAGGCTGTTGGGACGCTCGATGATTTTGATCATCCTCTCCCCCTTAACGACAAGGTTCAACAAGCTATTCGGCCTATTTTCGAAGATTTGTCATCGTGGAGTTTATTAAATCGATGTCGCGGAAGCTACACTCAGAATGACCATGAAAGTTACGACAAAACTATTTGGCAATTCGCACCAAAGCACATTCTCTGCGATTCGCAAATTGTTACCATCTCTGCTTACCTCGCTGCATGTATATTTAACGAAGGTTTTAAACCTATTTTAAAAATTATGCAAACGATGGGTATTACAATCGGACCGTACGCAGATTTATTTGCCAGTAAACGCGACACGGAGCGCCTGAGAGAGGCTATGACTCTCGAGTCCGTCGAGGAAAACGTACTTTACAAAAATGAAGAACTTCAAGAACCGCAGCATTTTGAAGAAGTGGAAGGCTTATTGTATGGCCCTGGAATAATTAATTAGTTGTAAGTAATCGAACACATAGGCGTAAACGATTTAAAAAAAAATAAATTTAAAATATTTAACGCGATTTCTTGGAACATTTTTCAATTTAATGGAAGTGATAGAACAAAAATTACTGAATCTGTCATTTTAATTTTGCACAATTGTAGAGCAACATTTTTTTCTACTGGATAAATTACAATTATATCAATATCAATGATACTTCTTTTTTATTGCGCGCGCAAAAATAAGAATTTAAAATAAACTTGTAAAGTAAATTTACAATTTAAAGTAAAAAATCGAACTTTTCTTTCAAATAATCGCCATTTTGTTAATTTTCATCCAAAGTCAATTATCGTAATTTATCCAGCAAAAATATTCGTTCTAAACAGGAGATTTTTTTTTAAACTTTCAGATAAGTGAGGCGACATACAGTATTTCTGTTCTGACCACATGTTCAAATTGGAGAGGTTTCTTCCCCAAAATTACAGCCAACAAATTAATTTCGTAAAATTTAAAATTAAATAGAAAAATATAACAAATAAAAAACAATGAAGTTATCCTTATTTATTTATTTTTTTTTTTTGAAAAAATTGCCAAAAATCGCCTTTTTCAAGCCACAAGGTAGAATGGATCCTTAAAAACATATCATTTAAGAAATAGCTATAATTCTTGTACACTTACAGAAAAGTATCAGAAACTAGAAAATGAAAAAAAAACTACGAGGACCGTGAGAAAAGCGCATGTTGGACCAATGATTAGGTATCAATCATTGTCTATGCCGGTCATGGTGTTATCTGAAGCAAATGAAGAAGAAAAAATCAATGTTGAATGTGATGATGAGAGAGAAGGAAATTCCAATAATACACCTGACAATTCTCAAAAAGAAAAAAGGTATATTTCATTATTAATTTTTTTCTGATAAAATATAAAAAGATATATAATAAGAATTTAAGTCCTAAATAAGTTTTCAAAATACTGAATTTAATATACTGTAATTTCATTTAATATATTTCAGTGAAACAGAGTCAAAAATAGATAGAAAAGATGATAATAAAGAGGGATCTGTGGATACAGCTCCTACTTCCACTAAAAATATACATGGTGAAGAAACTGGAACATTTTATGAGCGAACGTTTATTACTTTTAAAAACGAACAATCATATTTAGATGTATTTAAGAAATCAACACAACAAAGACCGCCACTAAAACCTCTATGCGCAATTACACGGTAAAAAAAAAAATTATTTAAGAGTTTTATATTTACAATTGCATATTTATATTTTATTATTTATGACAAAATTAATATTAACCCTTAAATGTCTTTTCAGTGTACTCTGCTTTTTTTATTGTTCATAACTTTTTTTTATTAATACATATACATTTGTTTAATATCGTTATGTTTCTTATTTCTATTAATTTGTTCGAGTCTAAAATGTAATTTATGTTTTAGAGCGTTTTAATCATATTGACTCAAATGATAAGATCGTATAAATTTGAACAGCAGGATTAATTTTTGACATTTTGATTTTAAAAAATTGTTTATAATTTCATTTTTATGAAAGTTATAAGCAATCGAATTGGATTGGATATATCATATCCATGTTGTTTTCATTCGGCGTTTAAGGGTTAACGTTATAATCTAACATTTAAAAAATTATAAATTTTTTGGATTGATAGATTGGCTGCTAAGTATTTGGATCCTATGACACAATTACCGTATAAAAATGTACAGACCTTTCGATTGCTTCGAGAAGCATATTATCAGCAGTTAGAAGGTCGGACTGATCTTAACGATACCTCTCAAAGTCCAGAATTATCACGATGGCTTGAATGGCGACAGAAAAATCATGGTAATTCTCAGAGAAACACCATTCGTCTGGAGTCAGCATCTTTACCCGTGTCTTCGTAATTTTTTCCTTTGTAAGTAATTTAAGTTTAAAGATAGTTAGTTTTTGTTACTTTTACGATTTGACATAACTTAAGCTTTAATCATAAAATAATCTTCATTGTGTATATGTAATAAAGCCCAATACCACCATCTTTGTAAAATATTTAATTTGTTTTCTGGCACCCATGTAATACTGTGTGTATATAGTACATAAATTATAATACTATAAATTTATAACAAGATACAAATTAAAAAATATAAAATCGAATATTTTGTGTGTGTATACGTATATAAAAATATTTTTCATCTATTTGGTTTATGACTTGAGGATATCTTTTTATACATGAAATAACTTCAACAATTGTTAGTACTATTATACAATATTTATATATTGCATAAAATAATCATATATAAAACAATTTGTCAATTACTTTTTTTACATATTTAACAAATTTATATTCCATAAAAAGCAGTAATATTAATTTTATCATGTAAATGTATCAACGTAAAATTGGAAGTTATATTACTTATGTCAAGCATTTATGGATACATTCAAATATAATCATTTATCTTAAAAGCAAGTTTGGTATTTTATTAATAAAATAACGAAATACAAGGCATTATTAATAATCTATTGTTATAGATATAATATTTTTTCGTATTTAACTGATGATGAAACAATCTTACATCTTAAATCATATTCTTCTGCTGTATGTATATATATATATAAAATTTATTCTGCTTAGTTTAAAAGAAATTATAATTTGCCTCTCCTAAGTTTTGTAGCTTGTGGCCTATGGATACAGAATAACTCAAAAATATCTGTAGAAAACTATAGTCACTTTAACATATCGCTTATACATATTACAGTTCTGAGTTTCGTGTATGTATATGTGTGTATGTGTGTGTGTGTGTATGTAACAAAGTAATAAGCACGCTATATCAAATGGTAATTATATTGTAATGATTACCTTACCATTTTTAAGATTGCTTCGAGAAGCAATGAATTTCTCATTTCTTACAACGCATGTGTGTGTATATATACATATATATACACACACATACATATATATATGCATACATATACCTATATACATATATATATGTATATATAGTGTGTATATATCACGATAATATAAATTATACACACTATAAATCAGGTTAAACGCACGCACAATGCACTATAATTATCTTTCATTATTTTGCCTTTTTAAATAATCTTCCTAAAGATTATTGTGGCAAATTTCAAACCGTTGATTTTTCATGTAATCCAGAGAAGTAGACTTCGATTTGTCAATACCTTACTCACTCTCTATTTTATTTAGGATACAATAAAAGCTCATGAGACGTTAACGTATTATACATATTACAGCCACACAGAAAGCAACATCTTTTAGAGTTTTGAAAAACGCCTATTCTATATATCTTTCTTTATCATTGTCCTTATATAATTTTATCCGGTAAGAAGTTTGGAAAGATCCATGTAAAAATAAAGTAATCCCAAAGCATGTAGTGCCCAAGCTTGTACAGACTAGTACTATTATTTACGAAGAGCCGAGAGTGAGCAACGAGAAAGAACTATCTCAAGCTGTTTTTACTGCCTTTTTCATCATTCGCCTTGTAAGTCCATTATCATATTTGTTTTCTTCTATGCAGTGCATGATAATATTTATTCATGATACTTCATTGCATATGATCATAAACTGTTCACATACTCACGATCACGCTACGCGTTAAGTCGTTTATATATATGTATATATATATATATATATATATGTATTACAAAGAAGCAGTAATATAACATTTATTTATATTATAACATAATTTATATCGTGACAGATAGAGAGACAAACAGAGAGAGTAAAGATGATCTTTTCTCGCGGACAGAATGGTGCGCATGCATGCGCGATTACAGCATCATACAATCTTACTTTTGTTCGTTTATCCTTACTTGATTATTTCCACGAACATGTAATGCATACTTGTATATGGATTGATGGATGCCCTCTCTCGCACTGGTAAGGATAAAACTTAACATACGAGATTATATGCTTTCGCACATAGTCTTAACTCTCGTTCTGTTATACACCTGTTATATCTACCGCCAACTAGTACTCCCACTTTTTTCTCCTCCGTATGACTGCTTCTGTAAAACGAAATTACATAATTTTTTTATAATACTCAAACTGTAAGCAATAATTTGAATGTAATAAAAACGACAATTATTCTAGAATTAATTATGTATTTGTTTTTAATAAAAATAAAACATAATAAAAACATAATAAAAATTGTAAATAGAAATAGACTTTAGAATATATTTATGACTGATTTCAGGAATATATTCTATATTTTATATATAATACTCTGTTATTATTAACACGAATTATTAATATACTTTTTTCCTTTAATATTTTACATGTCGTCTCAGACATATTTTAAATATATTTAAATGTACAAATATTAATGTATGTCTTTATTGAAGTATGAAATTAAATTAATATTGTGTAGTACATATTGCGGAATTATCGTTTTTGAAAAAATTACTTAAAAAAATTTTAAAAATATTTGTATAACATATACAGTTACAAGTATACAGTGTACCTAATATTTTATATAGCATAACTTCGGAATCTAATTCCTGAAGAAATTTTCTTAAAAACATAAGCATGGATCAATGATTCTAAATCTAAAGGATTGTGGATATATGGCTGCTTAAACCTTAAAGGAAAACAAAAGAATTTTACAAGCAATGAATAAAATAATAAGTTGTTTTTTCTGTTGCATTCTTTGTATTTATATGCAAATATATGTTTATTATTATATACTATGCAAAAAAAGTTTAAAAATAAGAATGCTTACACACATATACAAAGATATATATAAATATCTAATATTGTGAAATCATAGATACGCTTCTTAGAATCTACGAATATTACATAATTCCGTAATTACTCAGAATCACATCCATGCTTACGTAAACTTTCTTTATGATGTCAAAAATCACCTAGATTATATGTGAACCATTTTATCAATGTTCAATATTTATTTTCATTGAATATCTTATAATTACTATGTAATTAAAGACTGAAATTATATTATATTAAAAATTAAGTGCAAAACTTTAAAATCAATGAAATAAATTATGTATTGTGTGTGTGTGTGTGTGTGTGTATAATTATTATCTGTGTGTATATATATATATATATATATACACATTCACACAAAGTATTAATAATATTGGAGAAAAGATTATTGTATAAAAGGTATTATACAATATATACAAAAAATTAGTTTAACAAGTGTATTAACGATATTTCACCTTATTTAGACATTTTGAAGTATTTAATAATTTCAAAAAGTAAGCTGTTATATTACAAATATTTTGCAACATATTCAATGATACATATTTATTGTTGAACATGAACTGATTTATATATTTTATAAAGCATTTATAATCTAACGATATAAAATATTTAAAAGTCATCGGATGTCTTTTCAACAATAAATTCTTTAACCAATTTAAAGCCAATATTTTCTTCATTTTTGTTTTAAAAGAAATCTAAAAAAGTCTATTTATTTTTATTGATGTTACAATTTCCAGTATTTTTATACGTATGCCTCGTATTAAAATTCTTACAAAATTATTTGAAGACTACAGTTCTATTATTTATATGCACTCTTAAAATTTATGAAGTATTTTTTATTCTCGATCATTAGTTATTCGAAAAAAATATTGACTTGATATATCCATTGAGAAAATGTCAATTTTGAATTAATCAAGAAATTTAGAAATGTATCAGAAGGACATCTAGTTATTTTGAAACATTATGTAGATTCTAAATCTACAACACAATCATTTGAAGAAAATTAATTTAAATATTTTAATTATTTTGGTAAAAAATTATGTATAAGAGACTCTCTCTCTCTCTCTCTCTCTCTCTCTCTCTCTCTC
>NW_017280255.1:2979377-2998191 GCF_001594065.2 Cyphomyrmex costatus
CTCTCTCTCTCTCTAGTTATATGTGACATACATGATAGAAATAAATGATTCAGTACTTCAACGGTCAACAGTATACAGAACACAAATTATTGGAATGAAAAAAACATAGAAGTGTCTTTAGCAATATTTAATTTTGATATATGTTAAAATTAACTCAATTTACAATCAAGTTAACATTATAATAACATAATAAACTAACCATATAGTTTTCTTATATTAAATCTATCCTATTATACAAATGATCATTCCAGAAATTTTTTACTGCATCATAAACGAAATCTTTTCCATTAGAAATTAAATATTATCCCCAACTGTACTTCCATGATATTCATACTGTATATATGTGTACACACATTTTAAGCAACAAGGTGAGTCACTGGCAGCACTGCTTACGCACTCCCTCAGCATTCATCGTTGGTTTGACTTCAATTTGTTCTACATTTTGTGGCCGGATTGTATCACCTTCAGGTGGGTCTCGTATCTGTTTTTGCGATACGATTCTGTATATTTCTACAAAAATAAAAAATTTTGTTAAATAATAAAATATGATTATTACAAAATAAACATTAAATCTGATACAGGTAAGTCTTTATCTTAATAAAATGTAATATATATTAAACATTGAAAAAATATTTAAATATTATATTATAATAGTATTTTAACACAAATATTATGCATATACATGAAAAACATACAATTTTAATTCTATTATAATATTGCAATTTTAGCTACCTATCTCATGAAATAAAAAAATTCTATATTTTATAATACCAAAAATTATAATATCTATAACACATACATATCATTGATAACTGTTTTCATAGAAAAGATACCAAAATATATTAGCCATTATGATTTTAACATGATTTCCAATGTTTAATAATCAACTCAATGTATGCTAATTTTAATGTTGTAACAAAATTGGATAAGGTTCTATAGGAAAGACTATTAGTAAGAAGACTATTTACTTTTTATTTAATAATACAAGTCTCGACACAAGTAACGTTCTATTTTTGTTATTCACTGAATGCCAAGAAAGATAATGATTATGTTAACTTGTCTCTAAATAGAAGGTATATAGTCAAATCTTGATTCATATTCTATATATATCTAAATTTATAAGAAATGTATTAAAAAGTTTTTTGAGTGGAAAAAATGTGAAATTGTAATCCGTTTCGAAAACAAATTCCAATTTACATAACAATGTGTTATCCTTTATTATGAAAGAGTTACCTGTTAGTATGTTTTGAAACGCTGTCTCAACGTTAGTAGAATCTAAAGCGGATGTTTCAATGAAAGATAAACCATTTTTCTCAGCAAACGCTTTAGCCTCGTCAGTTGGAACAGCACGCAGATGCCTTAAGTCTGACTTATTTCCCACTAACATGATCACAATATTCTGGTCAGCATGGTCCCGTAATTCTCGTAACCATCTTTCTACATTTTCATACGTGAGATGTTTTGCAATGTCATATACGAGTAGTGCACCAACTGCTCCGCGATAATATCTAGTAATTAGAAACAGATTATTGATATATTTGTCATATATTAAGTTTAATGTGAATGCCAATTTTAAGTGAATAAGTTTCTACACTTTTTTGTATCTTTTTGTATTTTTTAAAAACACTTAATTAAAAAAATAATAAAAGTTTAATTATACAATATAATTACTTTGAAAGTAAAATATTGAACGTAAAAGAATTTTGAAGTCTCGTTAATACATAATTAATTCTAATTTTTCTATTAAGCTCAACTGGATCGTAATATATGAAACTTTCACAAACTTATTCTTTTCAATTTAATTACGAGAATATCTGAATATTGTGTAATCGTTCTAATAATAATAATTATTATTATTATCTATAAAATATAACTTTATTTAAAAAAGTTAACTCTCTCTCTCTCTTCCCCTTCTTCCCCCTCTCTTATAACATTCTATCAATTAATTTAAAGAACAAATATAACTTTCATGTTATAATTCATATAATAACATTAAAATAATTCGATAAATAAATAATTATTATCTTCGTATGTTTTATCCTAAATATGTAAAATTACACTTACGCAGAGGTAATCGCACGATAACGCTCTTGCCCAGCCGTATCCCAAATTTGGGCTTTAATGGTTTTACCATCTACTTGTATACTGCGCGTTGCAAACTCGACTCCGATAGTAGACTTTGATTCCAAATTGAATTCGTTTCTTGTAAATCGAGATAGGAGATTACTTTTTCCTACTCCGGAATCTCCAATGAGAACAACTGAAAAGACATACAGAATTAATTAGACAGATGTTCTGTAACGATTAAATTTTGAGATTAACAAAATTATTGAAAGAAATATTCCGTAATAGTTTTATAGTAAATAGTAGTATATTTTAGATATATTAGATTACATGCAGTTGTTTGATTACAACTGCTTAAAAATATTAAGAGATTATAGGTACATATAATTGCCATCATTATTATCTGAAGATAATGACAATTAGGAATTTTTTAGTGCTTTGTATTATCTTCGAATGTATAACTAAAATAAATATAAATTTTACAGTATATATATATATATAAAATAGACAAATATACATTTTATATATTACATTTTAAAATATCTGGAACAATTTTCTTTATTTAACAGTCATTTATATAAAAACTATATATTTTAAAACTATATATTATAAAATAGACAAGTCTGCTTATAAAGCAAATAACTTTATCAATAGATTTTCACAAATCAAATAATTTCTGTACAACAATAAAATAAAAATTGAAATTTTACAATTACCATTAGGTACATAAAATAAAGAATCATTAAATAATAAAAGTAAATATTCAGAAAAAAATGTAGCTTTAGATAAATGAATAAATGTGTCAGAGGTATCAGTGAATCAGTGACACATCATGATCATGTAAGGCATACATATCTAGTATGTATGACTATTCTTTCTATAGATTGTTATTCAAACAATTCAAGAGCATAGAAAATAAGGCATGGCAGGGATCTTATTGGTCTCTCATTCTACATTTGCTCTTTCGAAGTAAGAAATATAAACTTGATGTATGTGCTCGTATACATGTACACACCATACATTATATTATATAATACATACTTATTCATTTATCTAAAGTTAAATTTTTATTAAATATTTAATTATTTCACAATACATTGAAATAGGTTTGTTGCATATAGAATTTCTATCTTTAAAATCAGCTCTATAAAATCGATTTTGCATATAAATTATGATAATTAATAAAAAAAGTTAAAAAAAATTAAATTAATCCAACTCATCTGCCTCCTGTACAATGTGTATTCAGATCACGACAGTGGCAGTGAGCAAATACAATATATGCTTACATTATATCCTATTATATATTAAGTCAAGGGTCAAGATCGACCAAATTGATGGAAGCATCCCATAAAAACAGCAGTAAATAACCGAATGGTTCTACGTATCTTCAAACCCTTCATAGGTGTGGAGTTAAACTGTCTCAAAAAATCAATAAAAAATAAAGACTCAGACACAATAAAAAGCATAGATAATAGAGAATGGTAATAATATGGTCTGGTCTAATGGTTATAATATGGTCTGTGGCATTAATACATGGTTTCTGGATAGGTCAAAGTATATTATCTGTGTGATATTCCCTGTTTTTATTGCTTGTGCTTTTCACACAGTGCGTCCGGATCCCTTAGATGGATACGACCAGCTGACGAGAGAGAGCTGGCGATAGCGTTTCTAGTATCTTTGTTCTCTTTCTCTTTCTCTTTCCCTTCCCTCCCCCCTCTCTCACTCTTTCTCTGTCTCTCCTTCTGTTCTACGAAAGTGCAGATGATGCGGAATGACAAGGCCGAAAGAAATTTCAAACATGTCACACGCACACGGATTCACGCGTGTATATACCCGCACGACGTACAACGGATATAACACCATCACACATATTCGATACATGCCTATATCGCGCCCAATTACATACGTAATGTATAAATCGCGGGCGTTTTTCTCGGCGCGGGGAAAGAACAGCCGAGTAGTTATGGGCGGGAGGGAGAAGGCAGAAGGAAACGGTGGAACATCTAAAGAAGGTCCGAAATCGTCGACCAAGTCGCCCCGAGGAATCACGACAAGACGCTCTCCTCGCGGGACATAGCCGCGATGGTGGGTCATCATTTCTGATGTCATCGCGCGCGGCGTTTCGCTACGGACAGGCGATCGCGAGCGAACGATCGGTCGTCGTTCACGGGGTGACGTTTGGCGTGACGTACGTCGTCGCCGCGGGGAAAATGGGAACGATAGCCGTCGATCGGACAGGACAAAAGTCACGATGGAGAGCATCTTCCGAGTATGAAAAGAAAAAAAAAATTAGTCACATATCTCCGAGAGAGAAAGAGAAAGATAGGAGGAAAAAAGGGCGTGAGAAAGAAAAGGAAAAGAGTGGCGATTTACCTTTAAATAAATAATCGTACTCGTCGTCCCGAGTGCCCATCTTGACCGCAGCAAGCAACAAGCACTTCTCAGCGAACCGACTTCGGTTACCCCCGGGGGATTGGAACCGCGCTACTGCGACGACGTATGGCTTATATACAAAGGGCAGAGAAGGCCGAGGAGCCGCCGATTGGCTCCCGTGTGTGTGTGTGCTCGTAGCTCTCTCGCTTCTCTTGGCTCCGCCGCGGACGAGCACGCAAAACCTTGGCAAAGGGATTCGCCGTCGTACGCGAACGATAACGGGGGAATAGAAGACCGGGGGGGACCGATGGCGGTGCGGGCGCGAGCGATCGGCCGACGGCGATACAATTATTTTCGTTCTTTCAATTTAACTGTACAATATGGCCTCCTTTCTACGCCCCTCCAGGGCCTGACGGATCGCGCACGCGCAATCTTCGGGCGCGTGCGCGTGTGCGCGCGCGCTCGACCGCGAGCGCTTGAAAACGGGAATCTCCGAGGGGACGCGCACCCTGGGCCAAAATCGAGGGGGGAACGGAGATTTACGAGGGTTGCTTGCCTGCTTCGCGTCACACCCTCGGCGCTTTATTCCCCTTCTTTTCAATCCTTCATGTTGCTCCTGTTCGTTGAATTGTGACGATTTTCTATCCAACGATCGATTTCGTCAAGACAAATTGAAATTGGCGATCTCGTGAATTTTGATGGAGAATGGTGCACGTAGAGCCATCTACGTTTACTTTCGTTTCCTCGAAACTGGTAACGTTTACCATTGTCGATAAGATACTGGTGAAAGATAAAGAAGATAGAAAATTCGTGAAAATGGGAGGAAATTAAAAAAAAAGAAACTAGGAAGTTATTATAGTTCTTGAAACGAAATAAAATGATAAAAGCGAGTATTTATTTGTAATATTTATAACTTTATTAATCAATTTCTGATGAATTTGCTCACTTTTGTAATTTTCATTTTCTTTCAAGAATAAGCCCGTTATTTACATTATTTGAATAAATAAATACAAAAACAAACCGATCATGCAAATAAAACTAAAAATTTAATCATACTTTCAGTTTACATGCCACAATTTTAACAAGTTTTGAAAATAGATTTCGTACTTTTCGGCACTTTGTCGAGTTATAGCAAATTTGACATTTATTTTATAAACATCAACGAACATTTTAATTATTTGTTAACATTATATTTATTAACTATTATATTTATTTCATTATATACTTAAATAAAATAAAATTGAATCGTCTTTATTTAATTGACAGAAACGCGTCATGCGTTGAAATTACGCAATATCGAGAGATAATAGAGTAATAGAGCTGAATTATGGACATTTTATCGGAGCGAAGTATTATTAAGAAAAAAAGCTAGGTGGTATACGTCACTTCGTTCTATTCCAGGGTTAAATAGGGATCAATGGTACATTAATATTCATATATATCTCTTCATGCGTTTGTGCTAAATATAGCCGTTCGATTCTTAAATAACTGAAGCAATTATATATCATATGTATACTGTACGCGATCTTTATTATATAAATCGTATAAAATAAACGCGAAATCGATCAGACTCATATCTTTGTAAATTAACTTTAATTTTAGTTCTGCTTACTTTTTATCTTTTTTCTAATTTCTAGATTGTTCATTATTACTAATTTTTATTAAAAAAATATATAAAACGATATAAAATAAGTAAGTTAAACCGAGAATAAAAAAAAATTGAAATGGATACAATATATAGAAATGGACATAATTAACGTAGACATTAACGACGTTATTATGATGACTAATATATTCGTTTTACCCATAAATTGCAGTCTTTATACTCTTATGCAATATATCGAATAAAAAAATACCGTAATATTTCAAAAAATCAAATGAAATTATTAATTTCTTGTATTGTTTAACTTGTTATAAAATGACCATATGAAGAAACGTGACTGTTTATAATTTTGTCCTTTAAATTTATCCAAATTTATCACTATAATTAATCCGCAGTATACTTATAAATTGTTTTAAATGTAATTATATGAAACATGTACGGCTCGACGAAGACACAAAAATTTTCAAGAAACAAATGAATATATCTAAAACGTGTATTTGTCTTTCAAAATGAGATTTATTTATGATTTTATAAACCGCACATTTTGCTGTCTCGATTTGCATTTCAATGTGCGTATCTCATTTATACATACACGCGATTTTTCAATCTTTGTAATATTTAATAGAATTAAATAAAATTACACGAAATTAAGTGGAATTCCATTGTTAATTTTGCGAATCGCAAATCATCCGAAGATTGCAGGATGCGTGAAAAAAATCATGGAAAATTGAATTAGAGCGCCTGTCGAGATTACGAGCCTCAGCATCCCAGATGGCGCGTCGCGTTCATCTCGTTGCACAGATTTCAAGTTTGCTATCTTACGCGGATGAAAAGAAAAAAAAGCGATTGATGAACCGAGTCCGCTGTGTTCTCGCGACTGCTGTTTGATAATTCTGTCAAACAGCTTCGCCAAAGTCCCGGTTCACGAAAGCCTTTTAATCGCGCGTTACTTCCGGAGTAACTCCCTTCCTGTGAAACGCGTTTTTTGTTTCTCGCTAATCGCGTTAATCGCTCCGATATTGAATTTGAATATGCAGTAGTCGAACTCGAGTTCGGTGGCAATCGCTGTTGAAATTCCGTGAAACTCTAAGCAATCGTAAATTACGAGGATTAATCTCCGGCATGTCGGCGTCTGAAACGGCAGTGATTTTTGCAAAATTGGAAGCTTTAAAAGACATTAGGTATAAGGATGCAGTTTCCTTTGACACTTGTTCTTTCATACATTGCATAAGAAATTTATTTGACTGGATGTTCCATTTTTTGTGCTCCTTGCAGATCCAAGACCCTTCAATTAGAGAAACTGAAACAGAGGATATTGCAAGAAGTGGAACAGACCGAACAGGAGGAGAAATGTTTATTAGAATACAAGCAGGAGATGGACTTGTTGATGCAAGAGAAAATGGCACATGTAGAAGAATTACGCCAGATACATGCAGACATTAATGCGGTGAATTGCTTGGTTTTTGTTTCCATAAGCAAAGATCTGTTTTTTATACCTAGTATGCACTTTTAAAGTAAAATAGGTATATGTTTGATATTAAGCCGAAGTAAGAAAAAGTTTTAATGCAGTCTTTTAGTGCAGGAATAAAAAGCAGACCCAAAGATAGAGACTGCATTTCAAAATTGATTACCAGTTAAAAATCTATAGTTTATCTATGTGCTTTCTAGAGGATATATTGTACATTAAAAATCTATATTTCAGGACTATAGTTTTGTTACTAATTTGTTCTTTTTAGTTGAATTTATTGCATAGTTTATCCTTTCTCTTTCTCTCTCCAACATAAAAAAGAGAAAATTAAATTATGCAAGAAATTCAGCTAAAAAAAACATGGCAGTGAATTTTGAAATATAACCACAATATAATTATATGGAACATATTGAAACTACATGGAATCATTAATAATAAAGCTTACTCTTAATTAGATGGAGTCAGTGATCAAACAAGCAGAAGAAGCACGTAACAGGGCGAGGGAAACTGCTAAACTGATACATAACAATGATTATCAACCGCTGAAACATGATATTGACCGTATGCGCAGAGAATTCTTGGGTTTGGAGAGATTACCAGAATTGTACGAGACTGAGTCGGATCTTATCTCTCCTGAGTAAGTATCTTTATTATCATGAAGATCAACAGTAGAGAGTTGCATCTAGTAACAACCAATAAGTGGAGATTAACATTATAGACTGAGCTGAGTCAAACTTTTATTGTGTAGACGGTTTGTTCATAGTTACTTTGAACGCCCAATGCAAAAGGCAGAATGGAGAGTAGAGGTACGAGGTGATGACTTGTTACCACCACTTGGACTACACCATCCTGGGCATCCAGGTAGTTCTACACCTTTTCTAGCTCCACAACCACTTCAAGGGCCGAGTAAACCAGAGCCCAGACCATTACCGCCAGCCCCAGGGCCACCCGCTCCAACATTCAGGTACCACTGGTATATCTCGTCCCCTTATTATATTTTTTATGTAAAATTGAAAAAAATTACTTCGTATTTTTGTAATACAATATCTCTATCGTTTTGCAGGCAACAACCACCGCCAATGAAGTCTTGTCTTTCGTGCCATCAACAAATTCATAGGAATGCACCAATTTGTCCACTCTGCAAAGCAAAATCGCGATCGCGTAATCCTAAGAAACCAAAGAAGAAAGATTAATTATAATTCTATGACTATTTGTATGAATAATCCGCATTTCTACAATTCATGTTAAGAAAAGACATGTATTAATCATTTTTATAATCCATGGTAATCATGCACTCTTATCGTATCATTAGCATTTATAAGTGATAGCACAGCATTTATGAGAATCTATATGTTTACATAATGTGTCATTTTTTGACAGCTTTTTTTTTTAGAATTAAAGATTTTATTGTATTCACGTATGTTACAAATAAAAAGAATGTAAGAAGAGATAGTTAAATAATTTCTACTATAATAAAAAATAAAAATGCAAATTTAATATTTGACAACCGATTTAATTTATCATTGTCTGTATCGAGTATTGAGAAATTTATGTATTAGTGTATTCTAATAATTTTCGTTATTGTTAAAATAAACTAGAAAAGAATTGGTATTTACAAAGAAGGGTAATACAAATTATTTATTGTAACTTTTATTTTCATTAGTTAAAATGTAATAATGTAAATACCACATACACAGTTTTATTTATCATTGAAATATTAGAAAATATACCTATATATATGTAGGTAACACTGAAAATTTCCATATATATAAATACATAAATAAAATAATTCTTTATTATTTCATAAGAAATATATTAATCTTTTAATTTCATATACTTTTTATGTGATGAAAACATTATTGTACTAGATATTACAGCCATTAACTTTTGATTGTCATTTCTGCAATGTTGACAATTTTTTTACAATTCAAATATTTTGTTATTTTGTCGAATATAAAAAAAATTTGCATAAAATGTTGAACATATATGTCATCTTACAAAAATTTTTAGAGTTACCTATATATTATCTTACAATATTACATTTTTTTAATATTAAGCCTTGGCTTATGTATTTATAATTTAATTGCACTTTAAAAATATGTATAGCTCATATTTCTTTTTATAATGTCAATTATATTTTAAGATTTACTATATCAAGTTTTTATTTCATTTATTTCATTCAAGACAGTTATTCTTTAAAATATATTTAATTATAACTTGATAAAGATAAATGTAAATTGTTTTTATCATTATTGTCTTTTGTATTATTTTTTACAATATTATCTTTTGAAATATTCATTAAAAAAGTTAAACAGTAATTAGCAGTAATACCTATTGCTGTGTAATATCAACTATTCATTTCTTAAGATAAAACAATTTTATAAAATTTTAGTTAGGTCAGTCTTTGCTCTTTAAGCTACACGAAAAAGTAAAAAGCAGACTGTACCTCTTTTACACTCTTGCATTGATTTATGTTGCATTTACGTTAAGCTTGTGTAAGCAACTAACAAACTATGCAATTTATAAATGTTACAACAATCTCATAAACATTCCAACATCAAATGTATTTTGAGCAAAAATGATTACCGTAATTTCACATAACTAGGGTCTAAAATCACACGACTATGGTCTAATTCACGCGAAAAACAAGGCGGAAAGACCGCGTTCCAATACCATAACAATATCATTAAATTTATGCTTTGCCATTTAGTGCGTGAACAGTGTTTTCGTGCGCGTGGGTGTTTAGACCGTAGTTGTGATATAGGATATAGCTATGTGCTATGTAAAATTACGGTATTATACTAGTAACAAAATATTTTTGAAAAAGAATTCAATTCATTAATAAGTCTTTGATAATTGCTTAGTACACAATCAAATTTCATATCACCTGCTATTTATATTACGGTCTAATGTATATTTGTATATATGTATATTATATATATATTTTCTTAAACTAAATCCTTTTTAGCTGAACTTCTTGCACAATTCATCTTTTCCTTTCGTCTCTAACATGAAAAGAAAAAGAGGAAAAATAAACCATGGAAGAAATTCAGCTAAACAGGATAAGTCTACATTTCAGAAAATATAATGGCGCTCTTACATGCTATTATATTATAAATTTGTACATTATTTGGATTTTTAGATATAATCATAATGTTAATTTAATATTTAAAAATGGTAAATATGTAATTTTAATATATAAAACAACATAAGTATACAAAAATGCGTATAGAATATAATTTGATAAGGATATTTACTTTTCTGTGCTATTTTCTAATATTTTGCAATCAATAAAAATGCTTGAAGAATTAGATTTCAGTATATATAAAACTTACAATTTGTACGTTAGTATTTATCTGTATATGCACACGTATTAATCTTCTTAAAAATATTAAGCTTTTAAATATTATTACTATAGTATTAAAAATATAGTTCTAATACTAATAATTGTAAATATTATTACTATAGTATTAAAAATATAGTCCTAATACTAATAAAAACTAAAAGTGCAATATTTCAAAATTATAACTTCTCTT
This sequence comes from Cyphomyrmex costatus, assembly GCF_001594065.2. Classification (NCBI taxonomy): domain Eukaryota; kingdom Metazoa; phylum Arthropoda; class Insecta; order Hymenoptera; family Formicidae; genus Cyphomyrmex; species Cyphomyrmex costatus. Next base: position 2,990,422 of record NW_017280255.1, read on the forward strand.
CAAGCAAAAAATACTGGAAGAATAGTTTATGAATACCATTTGCATTATATATGGCAAGTCTTCTTCGACTTCATAATCCAAGTCTCATTAACATTTAATGTCATATTATAATTAATCATATTATAGTATGATATTATAATATAATTAATATAACATTAGTCAATTTGTGAACTTATATAAAAAATTTAATAAAACTTAAACAAATTGTATCACTAAAAAGTTTTGAGCATTTTATGAACATTCTCTTAATTATTATTATCTGATTATTATTATATTTATAATTATTCTGAGTAAGGCATTTATTTTTTGATCATATTTAGCATGTAACTGCATAAAATTTTTATAAAATATTTATACATTTAAAAAATGTAATAGTAATTTGTATATACAGTATATAAAAATATAAATTAATTTGCATTGTTAATTAAATAATGTTTATGTAAAATTTACTGCACATTGCACAAAAAGTAATTTTCTCTATCAAGTTACAACTTGAATTATCACAATCGAATTGATGATTTCGTTAACTATACAGCTTCACGCGATGTTTGAGTATTATCAGATCTTAAATGAACTAATGGAATTTCGACATCTTTTTCTTGTTTGTTTGGCGCTTCATTGTCTTTCTTTAACTCTGGTGCAATCAAACGCTTATTTACAAGTTGTAACCACAACATGGAAATGATTATCATTACGCCAGTGATACCAAAAGTATGATATGTTCCTAAACGAGTATAAATGAAGCCTACAAATACTGGACCTAAAACGCGAGACGCACAACCCGCACCTGTCATTAAACCCATCCATACGCCTTGTGGACGTGGACCGAGAATTTTGCTAAATATTGTTTGCATCAAGGTAACTCCTATAGGATAACCTATAGATGTAAAGGCGTAACCAATCAAAAATTGAGTAATCGTAATTTGTGGAGTATATAGGCACCATTCTTGAGTAATAGGGCATCCTACGATTTCTGTACCATTGGCATCTGTCGTGATATTATTATATGCTACAAGATATTGAAGCACTTCTATTATAAAATTGTCATATAATATACATAAAAAATTTAAGTTAATAAAAATATAGTTTTAAAAATATTTTTTATTTAGTAGAGAGATACTCACGTCCAAAATCTCCAATTATAGGAGGATCTGGACCCCATGGAATACATAATACTCGTCCAATCATCATAAAGAAGAATCCACCCCATAACGTTACTTTTCGTTCCGCAAATCTACAATATAAAGAAGTACATACTTTATTTATTATAATATAGCATATAAAGTAAAAGATATTACCTACTTGTACGTCATCATCAAACGTTATATATATAAAAGCGGTAAAATAATATTCTTACTTATTGGCTATTTATCTTAAAGTAATTATAATTGCAAAATATAATTACTTTTTACAAAGTGGTCCAATCATAGTAAATGTAATACAAGCTATCACAGCTCCAACGCTCATTAGTATTCCCATATAATATAGCGCTTCCTTTTTAGTCCAAGCAAATTGATCCATAGTAAGAGAAGTACCAAGACTACACAAAAAATATGACACATATTTGTTAACAAAATTTTTATTTGGTAAACCAAGATTTTAATCGATGATCATAATTTCAACATTATTTTATAACAGATATTAAAGCATTTAAATCTAGTTCTTAGTTTTGCTTTCTTAAATAGAATATTATAATTTTTCAGTTATTTTTTTCTCTTGTTTCATTTTCAATTATTCACTCTTTAATGCTTTTTTTGTTATAATCAGTAAATAAATGTACTTACGTCTCAAGAAGAACAAAATTAAAAACCAAAACAAAGAATCCACAAATTAAAGTCCATGCAGCTAAATAGTCTGGTTTTATAGCTTTCCACGTTTCTTTTTCTGCAAATGCAGTGAATTCTATTTTATAGTGTGTATATGCCGGGTAACTTTGTCCACTTTGAATATCTCCGCTATTTTCAGAGATATGAAAATATTGTTATTACAAAAGTTGTAGGGCATCAAGAGAACTATAACATATGCTAGTCATCATTTTTTTAGGTGGAGACGCTTTGGAGATTTCAAGGTCTTCATTTTTTTAAATGGAATTATATGATTTTTTTTTCACTATATGATTCTCCTAATTATTCTGTACATAAAAGTATTAAGGTGGAGATATAAAAAAACCAATAGTTTACGAGATATTTTACACATTCTTTTGGTGCATATTGACAAAAAATGTTTAATAACTCGTGAACTATTGACTTGTTGATAATCGTACCTTAATGCTTTTGTAAACAGTATAATGAGATGAATCAATTGGTGTGAAGAAAACGCATAGTTGCTATAAAAAAATATGTTTGCAAAATGGATAATTAGAAATAAGCAACTATGTGTTTTCTTCACACCAATTGATTCACCTCATTATACTGTTTACAAAAGCATTAAGGTACGATTATCAAAAAGTCAATAGTTCACGAATTATTAAACATTTTTTGTCAATATGCACCAAAAGAATGTGTAAAACATCTCGTAAACTATTGGTTTTTTTATATCTCCACCTTAATACTTTTATGTACAGAATAATTAGGGGAATCATATAGTGAAAAAAAATTCATATAATTCCATTTAAAAAAATGAAGTTGACCTTGAAATCTCAGAAGCGCCTCCACCTAAAAAAAATTATGACTAACATATGTTATAGTTCTCTTGATGCCCTACAACTTTTGTAATAACAATATTTTCATATCTCTAAAAATAGCGAAGATATTCAAGGTGGACAAAGTTATTGCCCTACCCGGTATATATATATATATAATAAAACTTGATAGAGAGTTAGAAATAAAATCATAAAACATCTAAGACAAGATATATTTATATGTAGTATAAAAGTGGAATGAAATTAATCCATTTTATGAATTATTACAATTCTTTATATAATATCAAATTTAAAGATTAGTCACAGAAATATTATGAATTTATCACATACCTGTAGTTTTACCTTCATTACGCATTGCTTCTTTTATTGCAATTTTATGTTCCTTAAAATTCCATGGTAATAAAAAGATAAAATTAAAAATTCCCATTATTACATTAATCCAACCAGCTACTGTGTACATATTTAAAGGTAGCATAAGAAATGTTACACCATGATCTCCAAGAGGTGTTACAGCAGCCTGCAATCCAGGACCTACCACAAAACCTAGAACCTATAAAATATATTGCTTTCTTATCACATGTAAGTATTCAATCAATATACATTTAGTTATATTGTTTATAAAAGTGTACAAATTTTATTAGTAAGACAATATTAAATTATTTCATTATTATTGTCATCATTATTTGGTCTGTTCTTTATTCCCGCAGTATCTGAACTGATGCACACCGAGTAATAAGTTGAATTACGTTTCATTTCAACTTATTGCACTATATACAATAATCAGTTCAGGCAATGCAGGAATAAAGAACAGATCTATTGTATTAAATTAATAAATATAACATTAAAAAAATTACAATATAATTTTTTGATCTATATATTATGTTTATATTATCTTTTAATATAAAAATATAATAACAAAACATTACCTGTGCTAGAGATACCATAGAAACTGCATGTGTGCGTTCTGAAAGTTTTGTAGCTGCAGACAGATAAGATCTTGCTACAGCAATATTAGCTGCAAAATATAAAATATATTTACAATTAATTCAAAATCAAAATATATATTAATATGATATAAAAATTAGAAAAGAGAACTTACCGGAACTAACGCCAACGAAAAACCTAGCAACAAGCATGTAACTCTTTTTATCACCAGGTATCATTTCAAGAATACTATAAGCTGCTGATGCGATAGTAAACAGTGCTAAAGTTACTAAAAGCGGCAATCTTACTGATCCTCTTTTATTACCCCACCAACCTACCAAAGGCGAAAACAACATTTGTCCAAGTGGATTGGCTGCCACTACGTAACCCATAAATTCTTTTCCTGCAGTAGGGTCCAGCTGAAACATCCATAAGCATATTTAAATATATGTAACTGTAATTTTTTTAGTAACTTTATTATCAATACATATCTTGGTCATGTATACTACATACCTTGCCTAAGTATGGCCAAACTCCAGTAAGTATAATACTGAAACCAAGTGACATCAAGAACATAGTAAAATAAATCATGTAAACACTCCTCCATCGTTCTTTTCTTTCAAGTTCAGTCTCTAAATCGTCAATAGGTAGTTCAGTTTGTCTACAAAAAATTAATATCTTATGTTTATACATATATATATATATATATATATGCATTTATATGAAATATACATTAGATATTTTATATTTAAAATGGTGAAAACTTCAAAACATATATTTTTAAAACTACTCTAGCTTTACTTAACAATATAATTATCACTATTTCACAATAAACAATATTTATATGTAATAATATATCTCTAATAATCAATAATAATAACTTTAATAAAATTACCTTTTGATAAAAAATTTCTTAAAACGATCCATTAAAAAAATGTTTCGTACTATCTTCTTCTACATTTAAAGGATTGAAAATTTGTTATACAAATCTCAATAATACAAATTTCAATACTCGTACAAAGCATCAATATACAACACAAATTACCGACCTATTGCATAAATAAAAAGAAACATGTAATTGAATGTTTATATTAAAAATATATTGTACATAATTCTATCCATAACACAAAATATGAAGATATTTTTAAATCTTGTATTTATATTGAGGTTAATATTATAATAATGCTAATTATATACATAATGAAAAATATAAAAACTAGGACATAATATACAGATAAAATACACTAAGTTTATGTCTTAAAATTAGAAACCCTTTTAATATACACAGCTTAATAAAAATGCTCTTAAATAATAATTATTAGAAAACTCAGGGTTTTAATGTTGGTGCTAATGAAACTTAGATGTACTACAGTGTATGATATATAGGAGACATTATAGTGTCTCTTGATAAGATATAACCAATTGAATGTGTTGACAGATTATATTTTCAGAATACAGTTATCTTTAATGAAAGAAAAATGAATAAAAATAAATATTTTAAATCAGTTTTTTTTTAATATGCATATTTTTTACTTCATATATTTCTTAAACAATTTTTGTACATATTTTAATAAAATAATTAATATCCCATTTTTATTTTTCATTTTTTATAATTTATATATAAATAAAGTGATTCATTTTTATTTTGTAATAACATATTAGACATTTTTGTATCATTTTATAAATATTAAAAATAAAAATATCCATGCATAAAATTACATATTATTAGAAATCATTAAAAGTTATGACAAAGATAAAGTACAATTATACACTTAAAAGTCATAAGATAAAGTGTAATTATATCTACAACAATGTATGTTGAATATGTATACATAAGTAAAATAATATTTTCACAGATGACAATATAATTGTACTACAAATTGCATTAGAATATATACTTAATTAGTAAAAAATATTTATGAACAAGAAAAAGAAGACATGGTGAAAACTTCAAAACATATATTTTTAAAACTACTCTAGCTTTACTTAACAATATAATTATCACTATTTCACAATAAACAATATTTATATGTAATAATATATCTCTAATAATCAATAATAATAACTTTAATAAAATTACCTTTTGATAAAAAATTTCTTAAAACGATCCATTAAAAAAATGTTTCGTACTATCTTCTTCTACATTTAAAGGATTGAAAATTTGTTATACAAATCTCAATAATACAAATTTCAATACTCGTACAAAGCATCAATATACAACACAAATTACCGACCTATTGCATAAATAAAAAGAAACATGTAATTGAATGTTTATATTAAAAATATATTGTACATAATTCTATCCATAACACAAAATATGAAGATATTTTTAAATCTTGTATTTATATTGAGGTTAATATTATAATAATGCTAATTATATACATAATGAAAAATATAAAAACTAGGACATAATATACAGATAAAATACACTAAGTTTATGTCTTAAAATTAGAAACCCTTTTAATATACACAGCTTAATAAAAATGCTCTTAAATAATAATTATTAGAAAACTCAGGGTTTTAATGTTGGTGCTAATGAAACTTAGATGTACTACAGTGTATGATATATAGGAGACATTATAGTGTCTCTTGATAAGATATAACCAATTGAATGTGTTGACAGATTATATTTTCAGAATACAGTTATCTTTAATGAAAGAAAAATGAATAAAAATAAATATTTTAAATCAGTTTTTTTTTAATATGCATATTTTTTACTTTATATATTTCTTAAACAATTTTTGTACATATTTTAATAAAATAATTAATATCCCATTTTTATTTTTCATTTTTTATAATTTATATATAAATAAAGTGATTCATTTTTATTTTGTAATAACATATTAGACATTTTTGTATCATTTTATAAATATTAAAAATAAAAATATCCATGCATAAAATTACATATTATTAGAAATCATTAAAAGTTATGACAAAGATAAAGTACAATTATACACTTAAAAGTCATAAGATAAAGTGTAATTATATCTACAACAATGTATGTTGAATATGTATACATAAGTAAAATAATATTTTCACAGATGACAATATAATTGTACTACAAATTGCATTAGAATATATACTTAATTAGTAAAAAATATTTATGAACAAGAAAAAGAAGAAATAATTTTATTATAAATAAAATAAAAATATTAAGAAAAAAATTATTAATAAATATTATAAAGCAAAGATTTAAAAAATTATGTCAACAATTCTGTAAAAAATACTAATGAAAATACTAATTTGAAAAAATAATCTAAGAGTAACAAAGAATATATAAATATCAATTAAATATCGCGTTTAGAATGAATGTTCGGAACGTTTCATATTACATCACATCGTACTACAATTTTATCCTACAATTTCTACTTACGAAATTAATGTGTAGATTTTGTTCTAACATATGTATTTTATCTATTAATAGTAACAGCAGACGTTTAAAGAACTTCCATCGCTGAATATCGTACTTTTCACTATTCTATCTTCACTTCTATCGCTTTACGTTAAATATTAAAACGAAGCCGTATATTATCGAAGCAATTTTCTGTAAAATGATTCTTCAAGGTCTCGTTTCTTTGATCTCTTCTTTCACACAACGCTGTTTTTCTTGGCCATACTTAGTTAATAAACAGTGAATCACGCAATCACGCTCTTTCATTATTCAATTAAACTCGATGTCACGATAAGCGATTTGCTGACTCAACAAAATAAAAGAAAACACGTGCGATGTTCAACAGCTGATTCTGAGGGATCTATAGACTTCGTTCTTTACAATCAATCATAGGATGCCTTGGAGTATGTCAAAAGAATATAAGTGCATTTCAGTCCCTCGTTGTTTCTCGTTCCCATCTAGAAAATGATACTTTCGCGACTCTCGTTTACGACACATCGACTTGTACTCTCTTCTCAATTTAAGATAAAAGATAATTTGAGAGACGAGATAATTTTACGGGTCTATTCTTTATAGACACCAGGTAGTAAGAAAAGTTAGCATTCCTTATTTTGATGAGTTTCAGAACACAGATGTAACGGTGATACTTTAAGGTACCTTTTCATGTTGCCGCTATTCAATCACGTAACTAGACTCCTGCGCCGCCGCTTCACGTCGCCACCGCCGATAAATTATTATCATCCGCCGATTCCGCCGCCGCCGAAAATTTAATTCGGCGCGCCGATTTTATCGACAAAGCAACGGCCAAACTTGA
>NW_017280256.1:0-1314 GCF_001594065.2 Cyphomyrmex costatus
ATTCCGATTTCGGAATCTTGGTCTTACCTTCAATATATGTCCATCTATTTTCAATCCCGTCAAGTACCAAGTCAATCGGAATGTTAGTAAAGAGTGAAGTTACATCCAATGAAATCAATGTAGTATTATTGGTAGTATTCAAGTTAGAAATTTTTTTGGCTAAAGTAAAACTATTAATTATAGAACTATCTGCAGATGGTAGGTTTTCCTTAATTATTTTATGAAGAAAAATAGATAAATTATGCAGAGGACTACCAAGTGAAGAAACTATAATTCTCAATGGATTATCTATCTTATGTATCTTAGTGAGGCCATAACACCGAGGTAGTACAGATATAGAACAGTTGAGTCTGTTATATGTGCTAGTAGAAATGTATTCTTGTTGTTTCCAATCCTTTAACAAAGAATTCAATTCCCTGATTATTTTGTTTACTGCAGGATTACGTGTAACAGTTTCATAGGTGTCAGAGAGTAATAACTCCATATTATCAATATAATTTTGTTTATCAAGTGCAACTGTTACATTGCCCTTGTCCGCACGAGAGAACAAAATATCAGTATTATTCTTAAAAAAGATCTTTGTAGATTTATATAAAGATACAATTGTTTTTTCAATATAATTCAACTGTAAATTTGTATTTTTTATGTTCTTAATAAAATGAAATAATTTATTTCTAATAAAACCAACTTTGGGTAATCCAATACTACATAAACTATGTTCAATGTGTTTGACAAAGTCAATGGAAGTAGTCAACTTGTTATAATTTGGAAGACAAAAATTCTCACCCAATTGTAACAATATTTGTACATTATCAGGTATAATGTGATTACTAAGATTCTTAAACCAATGATCATTTTTTTCCTGTAAATCATATGTGATATTTTTATATTTATTAATTTCTAAAAATGTATTAATGATCGATTGATTATTAACAATAGGTTTATTAAAAGAAAACTTCTGCGCATAATTAACAATGTAATCGTTATTCTCTGTCTCCCTGTAACTGTTATAAAAATAATTAATATCACCAACTCTATCCAGTTTGTACTTAAAATTATGATAAATTAATAGATTTAGTTTCTTCTTTAATCTTTTAGATTCAATATAAAAAAATTTTTTAAAAGAAAGTGACTGAGATTTAATAAAATTATTAAAGATATTATTAGGAAGTAAGTTAGTGATGTTATAATTAATCTTATATAATTTTCGTTGTAAATAATTATGATATCTATAAGCATCTTTAATTTCACATTTTAACAAAAATCGAACATGTTTAGAAGTGAAATTGTTAGTTTTAGTCTTAATATGTTGAC
>NW_017280257.1:0-19226 GCF_001594065.2 Cyphomyrmex costatus
TCAATGAAGATGAAAGTTGCTGATGCAGAAGTCAAAGTCGCATTACTTAAGCTTTCAATGGCTGAAGACAATGTAAAAGAGCAATTGGGTTTCTATAATATTAATACAATATAAGTACGATTAAAAATAATACTTCCCGAGTATAAGCAGAATGATGTCTTAATACTATTCTAATAGTACTTATACGTCTTTAAGAAACTTTTAACCGTCTTGCTGCCTAAATTGCTGTGAAAACTAGTGATAAGATTTAATATGCTCTGATTTATAGTATACATTTAGGTATAAATCGATTATTTTATTTTGTATTATTGAACTCGTATAAGTTGATACCAAAAGGTGTTTGATAGAGAGTACGCTGTTGAATATATGTCCTAGTCAGTTGCAGCTGTAGTAGTCGAATTACGAGATTAGATAACAAGACGTAACTTTACTTTCCATGTGTCCATGTGACATATAATATAATAAATATTGTTATTATCAAACAATATTTTTTCAACAATAGTATATTTTTCAATGTGATACTGTGTACTTCAATTTCTAATTGAAGTCTGTTATATAGTTACTTTGGCATAATTTGCATTCCTATTAATATTAAGCAATTTTGTTTTGCGATAATAATTGCCACAACCTTTTATACAACAGGACATTGTGTACGTATCGTATGTATCACCGAACATTAACCATGTCAAGTATCAGGAGCCACCATGTTCTCGTTTGGGCGATCTGATTGGCCCCGAGAGTGACGTCACGCTTTGACTGCGCAGTGGGTGTCCACGGCGTGAGCATACCCTTATTCTTATACCATGGGTCATCCTACGTCGTTCCTATACGCCGCGCTGCATCTGATCTCAAGCCTTCTTCAAGATTTGAAAGGACTATCGTGGTAAATAAAATTATAAATATTAATTTAAGACTACAACTAGTAATTCTTACTGACAGATTGACTGACCGACTGTACACCAATTTGTATTAAAGAATATTTAAATACTAAATCTTATTAGTTCATACATGTGATAAACATAACCAATGAGAAATTATCTGTAACGGTCGAGCTGGATCTTAGGTACATACTATTATAATTTCGTGTGAATTTATATATTTATATATTATGTTAGAGATGTACGTGATAATATATCATTTGAAAAGAGTCCTTATTGGTATAAGTTATAATATCACATGCAAAACTGCAATGGTGTAAAATTTTATATCTCAGCCGAAAAGTATACGTCGCTTCAGCATCTTAACTTAGATTATCAACGCTTTACTCGTATATCATCAAAGTATATATATTATTAATAATATTGTAGTAGTATAGATGGGAGGTTCTCTGAGGGGGGTGAGGGGCGAGGGGAACCTGCGGCGAAGGCTGATGTCACAGGGCGAGGGGGATGACGTCGCCGGGGAGAAAAATGACGTCGCAGGATGCTAACGTCGCTGGGAGAATTATGAGAATTATCGTTGTCGCCGCGAGGTCAGTAACCTTCGAGCGCGGTCTGCTGTCGCCATCGCGCGGGCCGTCGCCGCCACCGCGTGGTCCGTCGCGCACGGGCCGCCGCGCACCGTACAGTGGGACGAAACATAGCAAAACCCGGACATAGGACTCCAATCGTTGTGCAACTTTATTTTTCTCGCTTAAAAGTAAACACTGGAAGTTTTTAGAGTTATTAATCTTGAAATATAAATCCTCCAATAATTTCGAGTTCGAAATGGCGGAAAGCCGAATTTATAAAAATAGATGAACAAATTGAAAAAATCTATGGACGAATTATAAAAAAAGTTGTATTCATGAAATGGTTCCTACTTATTTGCCGATTAAAAATGGTATTATTTTTCATTAGTTTGAAAATAAAAATTACAAATAATTAGTCAGTTAACCCTTTGCGGCATACATTTTTCTTTACAGGGAAAACAGCTGAAAATTGTTACTCGGGGGTTTTCGGGGTCGGTGATTACGAATCTGAAATCAGATTTTGAAAATTCAAAATGACGGATCCAAGATGGCCGACGGAAATGTGAAAATTTATTTGATCGAGATAAAACTGGTTTATTTGATCGAGATTAAAACTCTATGTATTCTGAATTTTGAATTTGTAAGTCTGAGATCAGATTCGTAATCAGCGACCCCGAAAACCCCCGAGTACTCAGTTTCATCAAGATCGGGTAATTTTTCACTTTTCGGTCGGCCATGTTGGATCCGCCATTTTGAATTTTCAAAATCTGAAGACAGATTCGTAATCAGCGATCCCGAGAACCCCCGAGTACGCAGTTTCGTAAGATTATCTCTAAAAGGTTCGTCAATAATGAATTTTTTATCTAAAAATGTATGTACCATTTTTAGACTTTGTTTGTTAATTATTAAAAAATTGACAATAATTTTACAGACTTTGCGCATGAATTTTGATATTTTAACATCCCATGAACATGTAAAAACAAAAAATAGCGGATAAATGGAATAAAAACTACTTCAAATTTGTCAAAAATTGTTTAGAAAAAGGTGGTTACAATTGGGTTAAGATGCTGGAGCGGCGTATACTTTTCAGCTGCGGTATACATTTTTGCATGGAGATACTAAATTTTGAAATGACTCTGCTAGAGATTTTATTCAAATGTCATTTTGTCACGTACAACTTCAGTATAAATGCTCGCACAGTCTCGAGGTCTGTCAGTCTATTAAACGCTATTTTGTCAGTTCAGTCAATCAGCGTGTCTATAGAAGAAAAATGGAGAACATCAATAATTTAATGGACAATATTACTCTTATCAATATGCGCGTATATCTCTTTATATAGAATCTCGATTTAATAACTTACACCGGCGTATAAGGTAGGCTTCCATTACAATACCTTACTGATGAGTCCAGTAGTGGAAGCCGGGACGAAACGCCAAAATTAGGTGATATTCTTTGCAATATATTAGAATAAATTAAAAAGAATTTTAACGAATTTATTGGCTCATGGCCCTTCTCTCTTTATATTAGTTGAAAAATTTAACTTAGGATAAAAAATGGACAAATGTAATATCGCCCAACATAGTACATCAATTTCGTATTTATGTTAAAATGGCTTATTCAAATTGTTTTTAATATTTTATGTTGAATTATTAACATACTTGAGTATTAATTTAACCTGATGTGATAATTATGTTATTTAAATATTATTTTGTGTTGAATTAACATTTAATATTTTTTTTATTAAAATAATAATTTATGAATAAGTGAATAAATAATAAGAACAATATGTGTTTTAAATTTAAATTCTAAGGTTGAATAAAATATGTTAATTTATCACATCATGAATATTAATTTTATTAAAAAAAAAATACTTTCATAGTTTGATTATAAATTGTGACAGTGTTATATATTTTTATGTTAATTTTTTTATATAATATTAGTGCTACTTTTTAATATATTCATTTTACAAAATTTCAAGTGGATCATTTCAAACAAAACATATTTTTAATACAAATTTTCCAACTATATCTTAAGAATACGTTTAAAATTCATAACCATGTGCACAAGAAAATTATTCAATCACATTCTTAAAAAGATAATACGAAGAAAATAAAAAAGAATAACAAAATCAACGAATTTGTTTTTGTTTTGTTGTACCTCTCGGTGCAACAAGATATTATTTTGGGATTCGATCCGCTCAAAGGGTTGGAACCCACGAGGAAAACGAGGAAAGTGGTCAAGGTCGTAGAACGAACACACACTGCACCACACTTTTATTAAAATAACTCCTTTTATTTATTATAAAAGTTACAATTTCGAGTGGTTATTACCACTAGTTACATTTAACCCTTTATTTAATTAATATAATTACCCGATTAAAAGATTACACTTTGATTGTTACAATTCGAGTAGTTGATTATAATAGTTGAATTTAATTAAAAGAATAATACTCGGGTTAAAGTCCTCGCTCGTGACTTAGACCGGTTGGCGACACTCGTTATCGCGGATGTAATATGACTCGGTTCTCGCGACGCGCGTAACGTATCGTTACGTTTAGATGTTTGACAAGACTCTCTCGCCGGTCCTTAGACCGCCGAATATATAGGCGTCGCGGAGTCATCGAACTAGCGGCATTCGTGCCGTGTGCAATGCGGACTTCGTCCTCTTGCATTTCGGCAGTTCGTTGTCCTGTCGAAATGCAAGATTTGCTTTTTATTAATAATTGTTCGATGTGCGTGCGGTCATTGCTTGCGTTCGATCAGTGATCACTGTCCGCACGCGTTATGGAATTTGCAGCCTTGCATTTCCGCAAGTCGTTGCTATGCCGAAATGCAAAGGTTGCTTCGCGGTAATAATCTTGCATTTCCGCCAGCTCGTTGCTAGGCTGAAATGCGAGATTTAATTGTGGTAGCACTCGCGGGCTACAACAATTTTAATCTTAAAGATTTGAATATTTATTTCAAAAGTAAAAAGCATTTAAAACACAAATATTTAGGCGTTTATTTATTATAATTGAAAAATGAAATTTCCACCGAAAATTTATTATTAATTTTACAATTCTTAATGTTTAAAATTCACATAAAGCTTAATGCACATATTTAAGTATTTATAATTAAAAGACGATTTGAATTCGCAATTGTGTTATTCTTACGATTTTTGTTTTATTTTCTCATTCAAAATCGTCTCGTACATTTTCTACCATCTGTTGTTAAACATGCTGCTTGTATAATATCTAAAGCCGAATGCATTTGAAGCATGTAATATGATTTGATCAAAGTACACTACATCTCTTCTCTTTTGCTACTAATCTATTCCTCACAAAGATATTCTACCCGGTTACATTTTTAATCTATAAATATCCATACATAATTATAATTATCTTTATAAAAATTGTTACTATTAAAAGTAAAATGCATTTACTATTTGTATTATTGTTGAACAATTAGGTCACAACTTCACCATGTCGACGGATTTGTTACATATATCAAAAAGGCGAAAGAATCAATTACTTGCTGAAGAATTAAATTCTAATAGGGATCGATTCTTATTACACTCGAATATTACCTATACAAGGACAATACAAGAAGTGGAAAGTACTTTTGAAAATTCTGATGATATATCTAATGATATAGTCGAACGTTGACCAATATCAAAATGAAAATAAATTAGTTATGCAATCGCAGTCTGATTCAGAAAGCAACGAATAGTTTATGACATCGCAATCTGAAACTAAAAGTATTAGAGAATATAATGTTGAAATACAAGATACTGTCTCTGAATCAACAGGTTTTAATGACAACGAAACAAATTTAAAAGAAGATTTATAAAGATTAATAATAATTGAACGTAACATTCCACATGCCACTGCAAATAAATTATTGAAAATTTTGAGGAAACATGGCTATGTAGAATTGCCTAAAGATGTACGGCTTTTAGTTTCAACTCAACGAGATGTATCTATAAATATTAAAATTCTCGGTGATGGTCACTATAGGCACTTAGGCCTATTGTCTGGTTTGAAAAGATCCATACAAATATATTTAAAATTTATAAAAGAAAACAAAGTAAAATTTGATACAAACGTGGATGGCCTACCAATTTCGAAAAGTTCAGGCAGTCAATTCTGGCGTATTATGGCGACTATTGCAGATATTAATATTTACACATTGCCATTTATAATTGGTTTACATCATGGAATGTCCAAACCTAAAGATGCAAACGAGTTTATTACCGATTTTGTTAACGAATATATCCAACTCTTAGAAATAGGTTTAATTGTTTATGATAAAAGATACACATACAGTTGAACTTAATGCTATATATTATGTGACACGCCAGCAAAATCACATACACGAAAGTGATATCCATACTGGATATTTTTCATGTTCAAAGTGTATTCAGGAAGGTGATTTTGTACATAATAGAGTAATTTATTCAGAAATTGATAACACTTTACGCACAGATGACTCGTTCAGGAATCGGATATAGATTGAACATCACACAGGAGATAGTCGATTAGAAAAACTTAACATTGGAATGGTATCTCAAATTCCGATAGATTATATGCATCTTGTTTGCTTGGGTGTCGTAAAAAGATTATTACAAATATGGTTAAGAGGAAGTAGAGATATAAGATTAACAATAGAAGATATAAAATTAGTCTCACGTTATTTAATCTGGATTAAAAAATACATTCCATCTGAATTTAAAAGAAAGCCTAGAGACTTAAACTATGTCGACAGATGGAAGGACACAGAATTTCGTCAATTTTTGTTGTCAATCAGGATACTGATTGATCCACAAATGTGTGTGATATACAATGAATATGCACATTCTTTATTATTATAGTTTGTTTCAAATTATGATTCTATTTATGGTGACAAATATCTTTCGTATAATGTTCGTAATATAATTCATCTTACCAAGGATGTACAAGTTTTTGGATGCTTAGACAATTTTAGTTGCTTCAAATATGAGAATCACATGCAGAAAATAAAAAAAAAGTTACATAACTCCAGGATGCCATTACAGGAGTATTTCAATCGTTTATTTGAAGAACTGAAACTTACAATACAACCGCAAGAAGTGGGACAATAACCAATTGTGGTTCATAAAAAGAATGATATTTCTTGTATAAGATTTGAAATTTTTACAATTGGAACAAAACATATAACTGTGCCTTACTTCTTGACAAATCATCTGTGATTTTTGTTTTGGCTATACTGAAAGAGGATAACGTACTATGCATAGTGCAAAACGATTTTTAAATCCAAAATCTTTCTTTACTACTCCATGCCCTTCAGATAAATTTGGTATATTTATAATATCAAATACTACCAATTCGGACATTATAAAAGTTCCTGTGATCCAAATATATAGAAAATGCGTAAAAATTAAACTTTTGGAAGATGTTGAGTCTTATGTAACAATGCCACTTCAATCACAAAATAATTAGATGCAATATAATTGATTCTATGCCTCATGATTTATTATTTGAGGATAAAGGAATTGGAAATTATATTTTTCTTATACTTTTCTAAATATGCAAAAACATGGAATTCAATTCATCTATATGTTCCAGTCAAGAACATTTATTTATCGTAAGTATAATAAGTTGTATTGGAAAATATTACTACTATAATGTTTAGATATACTACATATATGTCGATTGTGAATTTTCAAATTATATTTGTACACACATTATGTTTATATACAAATTATATTTATATACACATGTTTCGTAATTAGAACAATATTTTTCTGACTTTTTCATATTATAATAATACATAGTTTTATTTGAACTATTTTTTTGTGCTACTGTATATTAATCATATAAAAATGTTACATATTTTTATTCAATTTATATATATATATATATATATGTATATATGTATATAATGTATTTTCAATATTTTAAAAGTGAGCGATGTGATTAAGATCAATTTCTAATATTTTCCAGGATACCAGGATAGACAAAATTATTGTTGTTCTTTACTGCATAAAACGAATCCTGGAAATAAAAGGTACGCCGTTGTAAAATTTATATCAGATTCAACTTTTTCCGAAATTCCAACAATTTGGCTTTGTGAGGATGATGAAAATCAGCAATGTTGGTGGCCACCTCGAACAGCAAACAGTGCAACACTAATTGTAAACTGTGCAAGTCCCAATTACAAGACATGGAGCCGATACGATGTGGACATAATAAAATATTGTTGTAAGTTAACAATAAATAATACTTAGACTGATATGTGAATTACATAAATAAACAGAAAACGCATTAGGCCCGATTGCACCAACGTTATTTCGATGTCTATCTCTCTTTCGATTTTAAAACGAGATAGATAATTAAGTTAGAGTTGGATCTTAGTGCAGAAGATTATATTAACATGTTGCCTGCTAAATCAATTTAAAGTCAAAAGCCATGTCCGATAGAATCGGTACTTTTGAATAAATTCTTAACAACTTTCAATTCAAATGAACTACGTGCTGAATATCGGTCTTGAATATTTAGAAGATGCAACTGAAGTTAAATACGTAATATTGCAAGATTGACAAATAAGCCATCGGCTTCAAAACCGTTTGTATCGAATATAGATATATCTTTGGTGCTTTGGGGAAGACGCTATTAGCGCTATTTCTATCATTCTATCTTTGTTATTTATTAGATATAAAATAAAGATAGAATGACACAAATAGCGTCTTCCCGAACGCACATCTTGTATTCAACTAGATGTAGTCTCATCGATCTCATTTCTTAATCTATATGTATATTTTATTATTCCTTTTAGTCATGATATGTAAAAAATTCATAATTTTTGTCCTCTCTCTTTATTATAGCGACTCGTAAGTCTGCTTGAAAGACCGCAGCAGATGGTACTTATACAACAACTGATGAAGAACATCTAGGAAGAAGACAAAGACAACATGTGCAATATAATCGTTTTGAAAGCGATGAAGACGATCCTGGTCAACATAAAAAATCTTCGAAAAATAGTAATATTAATATATTTTGTTACATAACAGGTTTTATTGTTTTCTTTTCTACGTTTGTAACGTTTTTCTACGTTTTCTACGTTTTCTACGTTACGTTTGTAACGAAATAATAGTAAATGCAATTGTACATTCCACTTTTAATCGAACTGGATAAGACCGCCCAGCAAAGCGCGCCGTGCGCGTTCGCCGTCGCTACGCACGAGACTCATGTCTAGCGACGACTATTGCCACGTATAAACAATGCTTGTTATAAACAACGCCTAGCAACGGCGAACGCGCGCGGCGCGCTTTGCTGGGCGGTCTTATCCAACCGCGTGCTTGCATTTGACGATGGGTCGGACGAATTTAAATATTTTTATAAATTAATATCTCGTTAACTATTACTGCAATCGCAAAATGGTACAGGACTTTTCGACTCAGTATAGTCTGTAAGTAACCTTGATACGAAATTAGTGCAAGTCGATAAATTCAAAGTCTCTACTTTATATATAATTAAAATTTTAAGAAGTAATGTTTTATATTATTGAGAAAATATTCAGTAAACATCTTTATCACAATGAAATAACATTAATATAATTGTACATCTTTAATAAAATTTGAAATATTTTTATTAATCTTATGTACTATCTTTATTTTCAGAGGTAGCGTCAAATTATACTTTTACAGACGTAGAATTTAACAATACTGTAGCTGAATGGTTACGCTTTGCAAAACAGCGAGATAAAAGGGACAAAAGCAAAAATGAACCAGAAAATCAAGAAGAGAATATATAGAAGAAAATGTATAAAATAGACTTGCAGAAGAAAATATGCGAAAGTACATTTAAAAGTGTAAGTACATAAAACACAAATTAGAAAAGTAATATGTATATCTTTTCGTCAGTTATGAATTTTTTTCTGTTACAGAATCTGATGAAAAATACGTTATAAAAAGAGGCTCGTGTGTAAAAATAATACTATTCCACGCAAAAAATTATTTTTTATTTTTGATACGTTGTTTTGTACGTTGCAAACCCATGATGCAAAATGCAACATATGTATTTAAAAATTTTGCAGATCAAATAATCCTGACAAGGCTGAATTATTTTTTAAGTTCGTGTGATTGTTAGAAAAGCATATATTTTGAACAAAATTATATTTTAATTGCATGGTATCATAGTTATTTTTTACTATTAAACAAATAAAAATTTAAGCAATCTTTAGTCAATATTAACAAAAACAAAGTTAATAACTCCTTGTATTCTAAAAATCACAATATCCTTGAGGCAATAGGAGTCCACCGCTGGATGTAAGGTTGCGAATATACTGACAAATCAGTTGAGACATGAATTTGTAACAAGCAACAGTGAAAATGTATAAGAATTATGAAATTGTTTTATTGTATGTAATAGAGTGGTATTATGTATATTAGATTGGATTACAATGTAGTGTTTAATTTGGGCTCATAGAGGTAAAAGAAATTTTCACATTCATTTATATAATATATCTATTATAAATTTTTTTGATTAAGAATAAAAAATCTTCTTTTTAGCAAGTACGAAATTAGTTCACTCAGCTAGATAACTGATGTGGAAGTTAATTTTACTTAGATGAGTTCCGAAAGAGTTTATAATTAATTGATATTGCTGAAGATGACTTAAAAAATAAAGTCGAAACGTACGTAAGAGAAGACTAATATTGAAAATTATTCGCAACCTTACATCCAGCGGTGGACTCCTATTGCCTCAAGGATATTGTGATTTTTAGAATACAAGAAGTTATTTAACTTTGTTTTTGTTAATATTGACTAAAGATTATTTGAAATTATTTGATTTACGCTAGGTTGAAAAAATGCGTTATAACCAAGATTCATTTTTTAATTTTATACACGAAATTTTTGGATTATATTATTTAAATATTCTGAAAGAATGGATTAGATGTAGAAGATTATTGTATAACAACATTAATCGATTGACCTTCATTAATAATTGTATTGATAGGGACATAATACCACCACATTTATTTAGGATTCACAAATTTAATCTTAATTTAAGACCAGAATTTTCAACACAACATGATTTTAACAAAATGAAGAGAGATTATATTGTTAGATTATTAAAAATAGAACGAAGAGATGCTTACATTTTAATAGATTTTTTAAAGAAGAGATCTTTCTTTCTCGCTCGTTTGGCTTCTGGTGGTTTACCTATAGACCTTTTGAATAATTTTTTCAACTCTCAAAATAAAAAAATTTATAAACAATTTATATTAAATAAAAATAGGTTACACAAAAAAATTAGGTGGTTAACTCACAAAGAAGCTAGATTAAAGGAAAGTAACTTTAAAAACATAGAATATTTTTACGACATTGGGAATGAACTCCCCCACTTAATAATAATAATAATATAACAACATATCATATTAACAATAATAACAATAATAAAAATATCAGTAAAAAAATTAATATTTCTCCCCAAGAATTTTGTTCAGATGATTGTTCTGCTTCTTCTTTAGATATGATCAGGAAAAAATGGTTTATAAATTTATCATCTTTGAATATTCCAGATCAAGTACAAAGATTATTGCAATTGGGAGATAACTTTTCTGTACCTTTTAATAGTTGTAACAAATTAATTCTTGAATTTGTCAAAAGTATTGAAAATAATTTAAAAAAGTTACAATCTACAACACACAATACCATAAGAAATAAATCATTACCAATTATCTATCAACAGCATATTTTCAGTTTGTGATAGAGAGAATTTTAATAAAAAGAAAATCTTCAAATTAATTAATATCACAAAACAATTCTTAAGAAATAATAGTAACATCATTTTTACTAGGGCAGATAAAGGTAATGTAACGGTAGCAATGAACAAAGACATTTATATAAAAAGGGTTAATGATATGTTAAAAGATGAAAAAACATATAAAAAAATACCAAAGGATCCCACTAATAAAATCAATAGTAACTTAAGAACCTTGCTAGCGAGATGGAAGAAATTTGACTACGTTTCAAACGTTAATTATAAGAAACTTTATTGCAGTGACGGTAACATACCTAGGACATACGCACTTCCTAAAGTACATAAAGAAAATTGTCCATTACGTATCATCATCTCTTCGTTAGACAGCACTTTGTATAATCTAGCTACATTTTTACATGATATGATTGTAAACAACATTCCCAGGTCTTCAAGTCACATTAATAATAGCTTCACATTGGTTAAAAAATTAAAAAATATTAGAATCGAAAAAAATTTCAGTCTGATTTCACTAGATGTTGTACCATTGTTTACGAACATTCCTACTAATTTAGCAATAGAATCATTATCAATGAGATGGAATTTTATACAAGATAAATGCAAAATTCCTAAGAATGAATTTTTAATAGCTGTTAGAATGATTCTTGAATCGACTTATTTTTCGTTTGACAATCAGTTTTTTCAACAAACATTTGGAACTCCGATGGGATCTCCTCTTTCATCGATAATTGCAGATTTGGTGATATGTGACTTGGAGAGTTGTGTGTTGGAAGAGGTGGACTTCCACATTCCTTTTTATTATAGGTATGTGGATGACATAGTCTTATGTTTGCCGACGTCGAAGATTGACGAATTGACAAAAAAATTTAATTCTCTACATGATAGACTCCAATTTACATGTGAAATAGGAGGTGATAGAATTAATTTTCTAGACACAACAATCATTATTAGTAACAATTCGTTAATTTTTGATTGGTATCAAAAACCGACTTTTTCGGGCAGGTTTCTTAATTTCATGTCTCAACATCCGGTTTCACAAAAGATAGGTATAATTTATGGATTGGTTGATCGGATCTTCCATCTGTCACATCCCAATTTCCACGAAAAAAATTTGAAATTTATTGTAAAAATTTTACTTGAGAATGACTATCCTAAAGATTTTATTTTCCAAAATATTAATGCAAGAATAAAAAAGTTAATTAATAAACAAAACTTGGAAATAGAGACAACATCTAATAATTTAATAAGAGAGAAGATCAATTGGTTCCCATTACCTTATGTGGAGGGGATTTCTAATAAATTTAAAAATATTATAAATGGCATGTGCCATAAAGTTTGTTTCTATAGTATGAACAAACTAAATTTGTTTATTAAAACACATAAAGATTATGTTCCGATGGGAAAGAAAAGAAATGTTGTATATAAAATTAATTGTAGTCAATGTGAAGCATCATATGTGGGACAGACAGGTAGAAGATTAGATACGAGAATTACAGAACACAAAAAACATATTAATAGTAAGTCAACCACACATTCTGTGATCACTGATCATAGATTACAATTTGGACATGACTTCGATTGGGATAATTGTGAAATTTTGGATGTTGAGAGATTTTATAATAAGAGATTGACTGCAGAAATGATTTATATAAATAGACAGGAAAAAGGATTAAATTTACAAACAGACACAGATACATTAAGTAGGACATATACGGATATTCTTAAAAAGATTTAGCTATTTACATATTTTAACCTGTATTGACTTATGTTTATGTTTGATATGTTTGAATGTTTGACATACTGACAAATCAGTTGAGACATGAATTTGTAACAAGCAACAGTGAAAATGTATAAGAATTATGAAATTGTTTTATTGTATGTAATAAAGTGGTATTATGTATATTAGATTGGATTACAATGTAGTGTTTAATTTGGGCTCATAGAGGTAAAAAAAATTTTCACATTCATTTATATAATATATCTATTATAAATTTTTTTGATTAAGAATAAAAAATCTTCTTTTTAGCAAGTACGAAATTAGTTCACTCAGCTAGATAACTGATGTGGAAGTTAATTTTACTTAGATGAGTTCCGAAAGAGTTTATAATTAATTGATATTGCTGAAGATGACTTAAAAAATAAAGTCGAAACGTACGTAAGAGAAGACTAATATTGAAAATTATTCGCAACCTTACATCCTGGGTGGACTCCTATTGCCTCAAGGATATTGTGATTTTTAGAATACAAGAAGTTATTTAACTTTGTTTTTGTTAATATTGACTAAAGATTATTTGAAATTATTTGATTTACGCTAGGTTGAAAAAATGCGTTATAACCAAGATTCATTTTTTAATTTTATACACGAAATTTTTGGATTATATTATTTAAATATTCTGAAAGAATGGATTAGATGTAGAAGATTATTGTATAACAACATTAATCGATTGACCTTCATTAATAATTGTATTGATAGGGACATAATACCACCACATTTATTTAGGATTCACAAATTTAATCTTAATTTAAGACCAGAATTTTCAACACAACATGATTTTAACAAAATGAAGAGAGATTATATTGTTAGATTATTAAAAATAGAACGAAGAGATGCTTACATTTTAATAGATTTTTTAAAGAAGAGATCTTTCTTTCTCGCTCGTTTGGCTTCTGGTGGTTTACCTATAGACCTTTTGAATAATTTTTTCAACTCTCAAAATAAAAAAATTTATAAACAATTTATATTAAATAAAAATAGGTTACACAAAAAAATTAGGTGGTTAACTCACAAAGAAGCTAGATTAAAGGAAAGTAACTTTAAAAACATAGAATATTTTTACGACATTGGGAATGAACTCCCCCACTTAATAATAATAATAATATAACAACATATCATATTAACAATAATAACAATAATAAAAATATCAGTAAAAAAATTAATATTTCTCCCCAAGAAT
Organism: Cyphomyrmex costatus; assembly: GCF_001594065.2. Lineage (NCBI taxonomy): Eukaryota > Metazoa > Arthropoda > Insecta > Hymenoptera > Formicidae > Cyphomyrmex > Cyphomyrmex costatus. The sequence goes on from NW_017280257.1 coordinate 14,144, forward strand.
TTTGTTCAGATGATTGTTCTGCTTCTTCTTTAGATATGATCAGGAAAAAATGGTTTATAAATTTATCATCTTTGAATATTCCAGATCAAGTACAAAGATTATTGCAATTGGGAGATAACTTTTCTGTACCTTTTAATAGTTGTAACAAATTAATTCTTGAATTTGTCAAAAGTATTGAAAATAATTTAAAAAAGTTACAATCTACAACACACAATACCATAAGAAATAAATCATTACCAATTATCTATCAACAGCATATTTTCAGTTTGTGATAGAGAGAATTTTAATAAAAAGAAAATCTTCAAATTAATTAATATCACAAAACAATTCTTAAGAAATAATAGTAACATCATTTTTACTAGGGCAGATAAAGGTAATGTAACGGTAGCAATGAACAAAGACATTTATATAAAAAGGGTTAATGATATGTTAAAAGATGAAAAAACATATAAAAAAATACCAAAGGATCCTACTAATAAAATCAATAGTAACTTAAGAACCTTGCTAGCGAGATGGAAGAAATTTGACTACGTTTCAAACGTTAATTATAAGAAACTTTATTGCAGTGACGGTAACATACCTAGGGCATACGCACTTCCTAAAGTACATAAAGAAAATTGTCCATTACGTATCATCATCTCTTCGTTAGACAGCACTTTGTATAATCTAGCTACATTTTTACATGATATAATTGTGAACAACATTCCCAGGTCTTCAAGTCACATTAATAATAGCTTCACATTGGTTAAAAAATTAAAAAATATTAGAATCGAAAAAAATTTCAGTCTGATTTCACTAGATGTTGTACCATTGTTTACGAACATTCCTACTAATTTAGCAATAGAATCATTATCAATGAGATGGAATTTTATACAAGATAAATGCAAAATTCCTAAGAATGAATTTTTAATAGCTGTTAGAATGATTCTTGAATCGACTTATTTTTCGTTTGACAATCAGTTTTTTCAACAAACATTTGGAACTCCGATGGGATCTCCTCTTTCATCGATAATTGCAGATTTGGTGATATGTGACTTGGAGAGTTGTGTGTTGGAAGAGGTGGACTTCCACATTCCTTTTTATTATAGGTATGTGGATGACATAGTCTTATGTTTGCCGACGTCGAAGATGACGAATTGACAAAAAAATTTAATTCTCTACATGATAGACTCCAATTTACATGTGAAATAGGAGGTGATAGAATTAATTTTCTAGACACAACAATCATTATTAGTAACAATTCGTTAATTTTTGATTGGTATCAAAAACCGACTTTTTCGGGCAGGTTTCTTAATTTCATGTCTCAACATCCGGTTTCACAAAAGATAGGTATAATTTATGGATTGGTTGATCGGATCTTCCATCTGTCACATCCCAATTTCCACGAAAAAAATTTGAAATTTATTGTAAAAATTTTACTTGAGAATGACTATCCTAAAGATTTTATTTTCCAAAATATTAATGCAAGAATAAAAAAGTTAATTAATAAACAAAACTTGGAAATAGAGACAACATCTAATAATTTAATAAGAGAGAAGATCAATTGGTTCCCATTACCTTATGTGGAGGGGATTTCTAATAAATTTAAAAATATTATAAATGGCATGTGCCATAAAGTTTGTTTCTATAGTATGAACAAACTAAATTTGTTTATTAAAACACATAAAGATTATGTTCCGATGGGAAAGAAAAGAAATGTTGTATATAAAATTAATTGTAATCAATGTGAAGCATCATATGTGGGACAGATAGGTAGAAGATTAGATACGAGAATTACAGAACACAAAAAACATATTAATAGTAAGTCAACCACACATTCTGTGATCACTGATCATAGATTACAATTTGGACATGACTTCGATTGGGATAATTGTGAAATTTTGGATGTTGAGAGATTTTATAATAAGAGATTGACTGCAGAAATGATTTATATAAATAGACAGGAAAAAGGATTAAATTTACAAACAGACACAGATACATTAAGTAGGACATATACGGATATTCTTAAAAAGATTTAGCTATTTACATATTTTAACCTGTATTGACTTATGTTTATGTTTGATATGTTTGAATGTTTGACATACTGACAAATCAGTTGAGACATGAATTTGTAACAAGCAACAGTGAAAATGTATAAGAATTATGAAATTGTTTTATTGTATGTAATAAAGTGGTATTATGTATATTAGATTGGATTACAATGTAGTGTTTAATTTGGGCTCATAGAGGTAAAAGAAATTTTCACATTCATTTATATAATATATCTATTATAAATTTTTTTGATTAAGAATAAAAAATCTTTTTTTTAGCAAGTACGAAATTAGTTCACTCAGCTAGATAACTGATGTGGAAGTTAATTTTACTTAGATGAGTTCCGAAAGAGTTTATAATTAATTGATATTGCTGAAGATGACTTAAAAAATAAAGTCGAAACGTACGTAAGAGAAGACTAATATTGAAAATTATTCGCAACCTTACATCCTGGGTGGACTCCTATTGCCTCAAAGATATTGTGATTTTTAGAATACAAGGAGTTATTTAACTTTGTTTTTGTTAATATTGACTAAAGATTATTTGAAATTATTTGATTTACGCTAGGTTGAAAAAATGCGTTATAACCAAGATTCATTTTTTAATTTTATACACGAAATTTTTGGATTATATTATTTAAATATTCTGAAAGAATGGATTAGATGTAGAAGATTATTGTATAACAACATTAATCGATTGACCTTCATTAATAATTGTATTGATAGGGACATAATACCACCACATTTATTTAGGATTCACAAATTTAATCTTAATTTAAGACTAGAATTTTCAACACAACATGATTTTAACAAAATGAAGAGAGATTATATTGTTAGATTATTAAAAATAGAACGAAGAGATGCTTACATTTTAATAGATTTTTTAAAGAAGAGATCTTTCTTTCTCGCTCGTTTGGCTTCTGGTGGTTTACCTATAGACCTTTTGAATAATTTTTTCAACTCTCAAAATTACATTTTATTACGCAACAAGCTGTAAATACGTCATTAAGTATGCGGCGTGTATTTAATAAATTAATTTTATTCAAAGGTCAATAAATTGTATGTATGCACATAATATATGTATGCACATGTATATATTACAGTATTAGCTGTAATAAAGTTTATTTGATTACAAAACTGTAAACAAAATTTATTTACACAACGACGAGTTATATGCCGTAATAAAATTCGTTAAATCATATTCTTATGTCTATGTGCAAGATAAGTAAAAGTAATCTTTCGGTTATGCTTGAATAGAATATAATATTTCATTTATATTTATATATCTCATTTAGTAAGATTGCAAAATACATTAAATTTATTATACAATTAAAAAATTACATAAATACAAATAAAAACATTAGAGATATTTATATTTATAGATTCTCTAACTTCTAACTATTTAATATTTTTTAACCTTGATTGAGATATATATTTATATAAGACATATTAACGCTTCAATATTGATATGTGATAGTTTAATATAAATAAAACATATTCTCTCCTCTCTCTCTCTCTCTCTTTCTTTCTATGTTTATTTTCAATCTCATGCAAATCTTCTGCACCGGTATTATCAAGCATTGAATGTTTTGATTGCAAAAGAACTGTATGGCCAAATTTATATATTACGATAGTTATTTTATTTTTTTTTCAAATGCATATCAATATTTTCCAAATGTATTTCACTGAAAAACGCTTCTTCTGCCGTTAATACAATATTATATGCAATATCGGATGGAAAATTAAGATACAATTTGTAAAACTAAAACTTCTTTCGCGCTTACGTTCTTATCTACATTTAAAATATCACTATAATCGAGTTTACCACAGATCTTGTCTATACCTTCATCTAAAATTTCCTGAGAACGTACCGACATACTATCTAATCTTACATTTTGTAAATAACTATTTTTTTCTTCTTGAACTACTTTTTAAAATATTGCAGTATTAACAATACCCAAAAGGTGTTATAATTTTAAATAATTTTGTTGCAATTTATTGTATTTATCGTGAAAATATAGTAGCTTAACGTAAAAAATCTAAAAAATAAATAAGAAAGTATACAAGACTCTTAATATTCGAAATACAATAATAGGTATATTATAAAGGATATATTAGAGTCAAAGAATAATAAAAATGTGATTGAATTTTGTTGTAATTAAATTAATTGTAGTCTATTTCAAATTAAATATGTAATAATATAACTCATCTGTTTCGTATTTAAGTGTGATGAAAAATTATGTCTACATAAACGTATTCTTCATTTGAATCTTTCTGAAAACATATAAAATCAAAACAGCATCCTCTGAAGTGGGTCAGTCTGGTTATTGTTAATCCAAATTTTCCGTCAACTTGGTGATTTCCTCGCAGAAAAATTCAAGAGGAATTTTGATGCATTGTTTATCTTTGTTGCTCACCAAATGTTAAATAAGGACAATTAATGCAACATGCGAGAAACGGAACGCACCTAACATTTATTCCTGTACCTATATTGATTTTTTATTTGCAGCAGTGTCGGTCAGTCGTCCTCACGCACGTAATTTCTGCTCGAGATTTGGAAAATAATCAGAGGTAAATAAAATTCACATACTATTAATTAGGAATCAGGGTTGGCAAATAACGCGATTGCGACCAGTCTGAATAAAATTGGTGCAGCCGATACCGAGATCTGAGTCCCGAAAAGGGTACGTTTCAGTTATGTTCAGACGGACGTGTGACACATCATGTATTTTTCAATCGTACGTGTGACACATACATGTAAAGCGTTTTGTCTATTAGGCTGCTGTTCACAATGTCTACATTTAAAAAACAGTCACATGTGTAATAACATACATATGTGTATAACACATGTATGTACATACATATGTAATAATAATAACACATGTATGTTAAATAATAATAAATAAATTAATAAATAAAAATTAAAATAAATAAATAAATAAATAAATGACAATAAATTAATAATAATAAAATAAATAACTTAAAATATTAATTATTTAAATAAATAAATAAATAATAAAATAAATTGAGAGAGAGAAAGAGAGAGAGAGAGA
>NW_017280257.1:20395-22460 GCF_001594065.2 Cyphomyrmex costatus
TTAGTTGTGAATATATTTTCATGTCCCACAAATTATATCACTATATAGTGAATGATGATACTAATTATATCACTATATTATACGTGTATATTATACGTATATATTATACGTATATATCTGTATACATATGTCTGTTATTTTTATATTTTAATTTATAATGCAAATACTATGTTGAAATAATGTTTTCACTGAATACTGTTTACAATTAATGCGACCCGGGCACGCCAAGTTTTTTCTTCACTATAATCCAGTTGACAATTATAGTCACTTTCGGTCTGTCTTATGTGACTGGCGTAATGAAGAATACACTTGGTCAATTATATTTATCTCATATCTGTTTTTGATCAAGAAGTTCAGTATCTTTTATATGCACTTGGCGTATGTTTTTTTCTTTTTTTAAAAAAAGGTTTTTTTATGGGTAAAATTTGTATAAAATTTCGATATATAATCCGACAATTACAAGAAATAATTGTGCAATATTAGATAAAATCGTTAATTTTACCAAATGACCGCATATATAGTGAGGAAAATTATTTGTCATCAAATAAAATTATATAAAATTAAATGAAATCATGGAATCTGTGGGACAATATTTCAGATAGTGGTTACCCCCTCGGTCGTTACCGTTACAAGTTACTTTTTTCGGTAACGAATGGGTAACGGCGTTATATTTTCTTCTGAGTAACGTTTTTGGTAACGCAGTTACATTTTTGAGGTAATGGTAACGATTTCACTAGTTACTTTTATCGTTACTTTATGTAAGTTATAGGTTCTTTGCTTTATTGTAGCTTTCTGCTGCTTGTGTGTGTTTGTAGTTTGCGATACGAGTACATATTTCGTATCATGTAATGACAGTTGATACGATTTTACAAGATGCAATATTCTGCATTATTTAATTTGTGAGTAATGATTCTATAAATAATATATTTATTTGAAAATTTATATATATACCATACAAATATAAGGGCAAAGAGCCAAGTAAATTTATCAATAAAATATTTTAATTATTTAAAATTTAAAAAACGTTTTAATAAGATCTTTAAAAATTACAAATTAACAGACGTTTCGACTCCGATCGGGTTATTTTCAATGTTACAAATTATTAGAATTAAAATGAATAGTGAACGCATTCTTCTGATATAAAGTATTCGGTATAGCAATAGTCATATGTTGAAATAATAAGTATAAATTGATCCTAATGTGTGAAAATTATATACGAATTAATAAAATTACAAACAATAAAAATTAAATAAATAAATACAAAAGTTCTATTACCTTGTCAAAAATACAAATAAAGCAACAAGTCCATGATTAAAATTATGTATTTAGTCAATTATAATATAAAATATAATTCAAACTGTGTAAGATATATATTTTACGATTACCAGAAGAAGAATTTATATCAGAAGAAGAATGCGTTCACTATTCATTTTAATTCTAATAATTTGTAACATTGAAAATGACCCGATCGGAGTCGAAACGTCTGTTAATTTGTAATTTTTAAAGATCTTATTAAAACGTTTTTTAAATTTTAAATAATTGAAATATTTTGTTGATAAATTTACTTGGCTCTTTGCTCTTCTTATATTTGTATTGTTTTATACATATAGAGCCTTTTCATCATTTATTTTACTAGAACATAACAAGCGCGCGCTTCGCGCGCGCCATTAAAATTTTCATTTAATAAAAAATGACGTAGCAAATCGTAAATTTTTATTTATGATTAATTTTCTTTTTTTTAACATCTTAAGATCGTTTTGAACATGTGAATCGACTATAAATATTGATCTATGACTATTGGCTTTTTATTAACTTTTTTTGTTAATCATACACATTCATTGATATTCTTAGCTGCTCTGATAGAGGCCTTATAGTTATGCTTACCAGATACAAATATTTTTCTTGGAGACATAAAATGTATTAATAAATATAAAATATTAATAGCTTTTGCATTTTCAAAGTCTAAAGTTATCAACTCATAGATTGTAGATATTTATAAAGTTTTCACTTTCCACTATTTTTGATAAATTTTTGTCTTCACATTGTTTCAGATTTTTAAAGCGAA
>NW_017280257.1:25649-42666 GCF_001594065.2 Cyphomyrmex costatus
TATACTTTAGTAGTTATTTTTTATATTTTAGTACCCCCGAAAAATGGACTTGGTGGCTCGGGATATGAGACTTGTAGTGTCTTTCAATATTTGAACATGGCCGGAGACACTACCGCGTCTTCTGATGGTATATGTATATGTATACATATACAGTCAGTCAAGCATAAGAGAATGGACGACAGTTATCAAATAAGAGCATGATCAGCCTAATTTAAAGAAAAATTTAAATAACAAAGTTTTTAAATACATGGATAAATACATTCGATTTGATTAAAGCTAAAATGCACTTACATTAATAATATATAAATAATATATAAAAATAAAATTTAGTTTAAGCACGCGCGCGGAGGGGATCATATTTGGTATTCCCTTTAACTTGTGTTCCCTTGCTCTGTTATTTAAAATCATTTCCTATATGATGTCAGTTTAATAAGTGTACACATTATTAATATAATTGCATTTTAGCTCTAATCAAATAGAATGTAACTACGTATATAAACTTATTTTGATAAAAAACACTGTTAAACGTTATTTTTTGAAAATTTTAACTACGCCATTCGAAAGAGCGACCTCAAAAATAGTCGGATATGGAAAAAAAAAGATGCTCAAATCCGTGTGCGAATTGTGCAAATTTGGTCGTTAAAGGGTTAAAAGGGTGGTTTTAACCCCTAAATATCATTTTGGGCCGATATAAAAAAATACGTGTCAAATATTTTTCGATATAGTATATGTATACCAAGTTACAAAAAAATCGGCGAGTGAAAGTTGGGTAGTGTTACTTGTCAATGTAGAATTTAGGATCGTATATTGCGAGAATAGGAGACTCTGTTAATTTAGCTTTCAGCTCTTCGAATGCGTGTCTCTCGGAATCCCCAAATTTGAATGTAGTGTTCTGCTTTTATAAGCTATGTAGTGGTTGTGCAATCGTTGAGAATCCTTGAATGAATTTCCGGAAATATGACGCTAGTCCCACGAATGACTGAACTTCCTTCGTTGTTTTCGGTTCCGGAAAGTTTGAAACGGCCATAATGCCTTTATCTGTAGATTTGATTCCCTCCTTTGTTATTCGGTATCCTAGATATTCGATTTCCGTGTAGAGGAATGAACATTTTCCGGTCCGTAGTTCTAACTTATTTTCCACCATGGCTTTGAATACTTGTTTTAAAGTTTTTAGATGTTCATTAATCGTTTCGGTGGCAATTAATATGTCGTCCATGTATACAACAACGGTCTTGGCCTTGATCAGTTCAATAAAAATCTCATTTATGAAGCGTTGGAATAATTGGGGTCCGATTTTGAGACCAAACGGCATGCGCAAAAATTCAAATTGCCCCATTGGGGTCACAAACGACGTATATTTCACCGAATTTGGTGACATCGCGATGTGATAAAATCCATCCTTTAGATCTAGTTTGCTGAAGAAGTGCTTGCCTCTTAAACTGTTTAATTAGTCTTCAATCAGCGGAAGCGGGTAATTATCGCGCGCTAATATTTTGTTGAGGACTCGAAAGTCGATGCACATTCTGATCTCTCCATTTTTTTTCTTCGTTAAGACGATTGGCGATGCGTATTCAGATGTACTCCTCCGGATAATTCCCTTTTCCAATAATTTGTCGAGTATTTCTTAAACCATCTCTTTCTCAGCGAATCCCAGCCATCTGGGCCCAAACTGCACAAGACTGTTTTCTTTTATTACTAAAGTGGCCTCCATTTTGACCTTCGGTGACTCGGGCCCGCTGGACTCACAGTAATGTTCATGGAAGATGTTCTCTACTGCGCGCTTGTATCTGTTGGGAATAGAGGGATTAATATCAAGGTCGTTAGATATCGCGCTTTTTGCTTATAATAATCTATATTCAGAAGTTCGCTTACTGCCCTGTCAAAACCGGGACTTCTAGTTAGTTTATATCCGAAAAGTTTCAATGAATCACGGCCTAGTAAGAGAGGAGCAGACATCGTGGAACTGGGAACAACTCCCATCGTGATCACCTTGGTTGTATCGTCGATGGTAATTTTTATATCTACCAATCCTTTAATAATGAGCTTTGAATTATTTATTCCTTGAAATCGGTTCCACTCATGCCCCGGGGCTCGCATATCTCTATTTTTAAGAAATTGTTCTTTAATAAGAGTGATTGGGCATCCAGTATCTATCCTAGCCACACAAAATTTATCGACCTCATTCTGACTCTGAAGGTTTACTGTTCGTTGAAACTCATCGCGGGGCTCGCTTTGTGTGTCGATAAAGTAGATCCCCTCGTCATCGGTTTCTGCTTCGTCCGAAGATGCGCCCTCTCCGTCTACCACTTGAATTTCATTTTCTTCCGCTCGCTCGACGTCCTCAGATTTTGTTTCAGCTCGGCCATGCGATTGACTTTTATCTATTAGTCCCACCTGTCAGTCCGTTTTCCGCTCCTTTGATGGGACGCTCTTGCTGCTCTCGGATCCTCCTTTTCTGCTGGGACAGTCTTTAGCATAGTGTCCCGTCTTGTCGCAATTGTAGCATTTGATGCTACCTCGGTTGGTCGGTTTGACTCTGTTAGCTTCTTTCAGATCCTTCTGCAGCGCTCCTGGGTTCTACTTGTCAGTAGCTAAAATGTTTCTCATATTGACGGGTGATAATATTATCAACGACTTGACTGCTGAACAATTACAATTTATACCAAAGGTTATATTATTACGAGAGTTCAGCAATCACATAGATTATCTATGGGATAAGCTCCCCGAGTATATAAAACGAGACCCAGAAGTGCGTGGCTATTGGCGGTGCTTAGAACATTATAACCTATCGATTCAACAATCGCATATTGATGGTCCAATACCGTTAATTAAAGATTGTTGTAAATGTAAATTATATACAACAATAAAAGGATTGTGAATATATTTTTCAAACTTCAAATTCAATAAGTTTGTAATGGCACCAAACGCTCATATCTTCAGCCAAAAACACGCTGCAATACTACAAGCGTTACGTCACCTCACTAACGAGTAACGTATTGCTATCTTGAAAAAGGCTGATCCGAAACTTGTTAGATGCATATGCGAGTGTGCTTTAAATATATTACACGGCAATGTACCACTTAAACAACCATATAAACGACGTTTGAAACGTTTTACCGCCATATTACGTCGACTCGCCGATAAAAACGATTCTTGGAAGAGTAAAAAACGCTTGATCGTGCAACGGGGTGGATTCTTACCTTTGTTACTAGCACCTATACTAGGTAGTGTATTATCCCGCCTTATAGCTCCGAAATAAAGTATAATGGAACACGCAAAAAAAATGGTTTTGGTACCGGAAGAAAAAGTCATGCAATTAACTCACGTATTGAATAATAAAACAATTCAAACGCCTGGTACTACATTGAGCAGGTTAGATGAAGAAATGCGTGAAATTCTCAATTCAAATAAATTTGTGGATGAAAGAGAAAAATGCAAGGCTTACCTTCAAATACTACAGCGTTATTTATACTTCGTAGAAGAAGCAAAGCATAATGCAACTGTCAAATCTGCTATCTACTCAGATGGGGAGGAGATGAAAGAAATAGAAAAAGATCGGATGGGTGATTCATTCATTTTGGCTAGTGTGCCGTTAAAATATCGGCAAAAAGCTAAACTTTTATTAAATCATTTACAGTCTAATGCGTTTGACAGACTTGTTTGGGATAAATATGGTGTCTCTATCGACGGTACAAAAGTAGCCGAATCTAATATTGTCGATCTTGTAAATGACACTATGCGCTCCAGAAAAACGGCAAGACCTGTCGGAAGACATCATTTTGCCGCATTTCTGCGTAGTGTAAAGGTGCCTCGTGAATTTATAGGAAATCAAGATCTTTGGTCAGATAGTCCAAGACCTGGCAACGCCATTAGCACACTACGAGTACCGAATATCATATTGTCAAGCGGTGTTACAGCAGCGAGCCAAACATCTGACTCAAGCGAGGTTCCGACGGATAATACCGATAACGTCAGTGAGAACTATTGTAGCGCCAATAATTGGGAAAGTTGATCTCTTTTGAATAAAAAAAGAAAGGCATCTAAATTGTAAGAATGAAAAAACTAGAAACAATTTATTACGACCCTTCTCATCCAGCATCTTTTTCCGGAGCACCAAAATTATTGCATGAAACTAATAAAACTGTTTCCCGAAATAAAACTATCAAATGGTTGTGGGAAGCAGATATCGTGGATCTACGCGCAATTAAAAATTATAACGATAATTATGCGTATTTGCTCGTCATTATCGACGTTTTGAGTAAATTTGCTTGGGTTGAAAAATTGCGTAATAAAACAAGCGCAAGTGTTGCACTAGCATTAGCACGTATACTGGCACGCAGTAAAGGAAGACGTCCTATTGTTTTGCAGACTGACCGTGGTAAAGAATTTACAGGCGCAGCTACACAACTTTTCTTGAAGAACGAAAAAATTGGTTTTCGTGTAGCTCGTAATCCGGATGTGAAAGCAGCAGTTGTCGAACGTCTCAATAGAATGCTGAAGGAGCGCATGTGGAGATATTTTACATTTACAAAAAATAAACGATATAGGTGAAAGCAGCAGTTGTCGAACGCCTCAATAGAACGCTGAAGGAGCACATGTGGAGATATTTTACATTTACAAAAAATAAATGATATATTCATATTCTACAAAATATTGTTGATGCGTACAATCGCTCGTATCACACCGCTATTAAAATGGCTCCGCGTAATGTAACATTGAATAATGTTCGGATTGTTAGAACAACATCTCGCTCACCGATATGCTAGTAAACGTACTCGTGTTCCTAAATACAAGGTTGGAGACCTTGTGCGAATCAGTAGCTACAAAGCAGCGTTCGCGAAAGGTTACGAAGGTGGCTGGAGTAAAGAGATATTTCTTATAATACGCGTTTCCACACACCAACAACCGCCAGTCTACTTCTTAAGAGATCTTCACGGCGAAGATATAGATGGGCTCTTTTACGAAGAAGAATTAACTAGAATCCACCGAGATTATGCAAAGACAAATCTTACAGTTTAGAAAATAATTCGAAGTAAGGGTCGGGGTCGTTCGAAACGTATTCTCATTAGTTGGCATGGTTTTCCAGAAAATTTTAATACGTAGATAAATCCTAAGGATATAAAAAACAAATAAATATCTATAATGAGGAATAATTTTTACATAGTTCTGCCTAGTAATAGCAGTGCCTCATATTTTCCGGATAATACAACGACTCATTTTATTACTCGCTTACCGCATCAATTACGTTTACAAGGCGAATGGGGTGTATCCCTAACAGATATTCAAATACCTATGACATTTCTTCATTTCCCGAAAGATGAAAAAACCACAGTAAGAAGAAATTTGTTCTATACATCTGAGGTTCTTAAAAATGATGTAGAATCAAAATAGAATCGAACACTACATTGTGCCACGGGGATTGTACCGTTCAATCGATGATCTTGTCGAAACAGTTAATGAAACATCGATGAAAGATCATTTAACTTTTACAGTAAATAAAAATGACTATGTTAGTGCACAGCGTTCATGTGTACATTGTGTAAATAACGAGCATACTTTCTTTCTATCTCCAACATTGGCACGGATATTCGGATATAATACGAAGGAATATAATATATCGTTAAATGATATGTCTTAGGTATCATCTAGACCAGCTAGTTTAATCAGAGCGTTACCTACTTCAATGTTTATATACACGGATATATGTGAACCTTACATTATAGGTGATGTGCAAACACCGTTGCTCCGTACCGTACCTTTAGATATAGAAGCATACGTTTATGGTTCAGTCAAACATAAAAGTTTCTCAACGGCTAAATATATACCTCTACTTCATACGTCTTTTCAAACAATTGAGATCGATATAAGAGATGAATTTGGGCAACCTATACCATTCGAATATGGCACATTGACTGTAACGCTTCACTTTAAAAGATTAGATTAAATAATACATTAAAAGAAATGACAGCCTATGATGAATATTTTGATATCCAATACGGCGGTGGTCGGCAAAGCGGAATTGAACATGTGTACATTGGTACATCAAATCAACGCGGTCATGGAATTGGTAGTTTCCTTGGAGGCCTCTTTCGTCGTGATTTACCTCTTTTATCAAAAGGTGCGAAGGCAATTGGTAAAGAAGTTGTTCGTTCTGGAATGAACGTAGCTCGCGATGTAATACAAAAAGATGTTCCATTCAAAGAAGCTTTTAATACTCGCATGAAAGATTCAGCTACAAATTTAAAACGGAAAGCCGAAGAAAAGATCGATATTCTTATGAAAGGATCAGGATATAAATCCATGAGAGAGTCGAAAATAAAACATTTAATTAACACACCCGTGACAGTGGTCATATTGCGAAAGAATAGAAGAAGAAGAAGAAGAAAAAGAAGAAGACAATTCGATCTAAGACAAATACGTTAAAAAATAAAAAGAAAAAGAGATATTCTCGAAACAATCGTACTGTTGTTGACATTTTTCATTAATATATTCGCCGTAAAATAATAGCAAATATGTCTTTTTTACACACTCATTCATGCGAATGTCTCAAATCGGAATTGGAATTATTCACTGTTCCACCAACGCAAGCCACAATCGAAAGTTCACAATGGATACACTACAAGCCAATATCATTGTTAACTGATGATTCACCTATAGAATTTGTAGTACCCGGTGTTAACGATCGTGCTGCGCTTACTTGTAGATTGTAATGGCGTAGCCTTGATATCGTTGCCCAAGCGTTCCCGAGGTAACCACGTCGAAGGGGCTTGGTCGAGAAAACGACTGTTTCTCTGATTTTTACACTCTTTATTAAGAAAGCCTCAAGTGCAGGCGAAGACTCGCGAACAAACTGCTGTCGTAACTCGACTGACGACGCGATGATAAACTTGGGTGGCGAGACGATACGTGCACGTGTCGTTGCGTTAGAACGGCCATTGATTTCTAATCTCTTGATCGAGGAAGATTGCGCGGTACGCTATCGCGCTGCGGAACGATCCGTGAATTCGGTCGATTTCGTAAGCAGTCGCTGTCGCGGAAGGGAAACTAAAGACGAGTACCGAACACCCGGACTAGGAGAAAAATACATCGATCTACCGCATACAATATTAAGCATCAGTGTCCAAATAAGGCCAACGATTCATAAAGAGCCTTCAAAAGATGGAGATACCACTGATTATGTCGGGCCTGTGAATAATTTTATGCATTCATTATTCAATCAGGTAGATGTATTTTTCAATCAAAAACTTATATCACCACCGAATAATGCTTACGCTTATAGAGCTTACATAGAGACATTACTTAATTATGGTCCTGCTGCTAAAAACTCTCATTTAACAAGCGTATTGTGGTACGAAGATAAAAGCGGATGATCTACTCAACGCAAACAATGGCCTTGTAAAACGACGCGTATTGACAGCCGAAAATTGATCTTATGGGGCATTTACGCTGTGATGTTTTTAATCAAGAAAGATTTTTAATAAATGGTGTAGAAATGCGTTTACGAATAGTGCGATCGAGAGATACATTCTGCCTTATGGATCAAACCGAACGAAATTTCGAAGTTCATATAATTGATGCTACACTTCTTGTTAAACGTTCAAAAATTTCACCTGGTATGTTGTTAGCACGTGCCAAAGCTCTTGCGAAAACCACAGCAAAATACCCCCTCACACGTGTCGAAGTGAAACCTATATCTATACACAGTGGTATATACGGTGAAACGCTCGACAATGTGATATTAGGCCAAATACCGAAACGTTTAATTATCGGTTTTGTCGATAATAGAGCATTTAACGGTAATCGTATGCTGAATCCTTTTAATTTTCATCATTACAAAATTAATTTTTTATCTCTGTACGTGGATGATACACAAATACCTAGCAAATCGTTACAACCCGATTTTACAAAGGAGAAATTATATATGAAGGCCTATCACACTCTTTTTTCTGGAACAGGAATTCATTTTTTAAACGAGGGCAATGCTATTTCTCGTAAGAATTATCCAAACGGTTATTGTCTTTTTGCATTTGATCTTACACCGGACCTTTCAGCAAATGATACTACGCATTGGAATTTAATGAAGCATGGTAATGTTAGAATCGAAGTTCGTTTCGAAGAAGCATTAGAAAATACGATAAATTGTATTATTTATGCCGAATATGACAATATTATGGAGATTGATGCATCAAGATAGGTGATTGTAGACTATGGTGGTTAAGAACGAGAGAGAGAGAGAATTCGTAGTAGGCTAATATAGGCATTATAGGAAAAAGAACTTCGGGAACAAGCATTATAAGAACGGATGTTATAGAAACGAAAAGCTTAAACATTATGAGCATATAACTTCAATCATCAGTCGGTACTACTTTTTGAGTGTATACACTACACTACCAGTTATTCATATATATATATCTTTCTCGCATTTACAATTATAAATATGAATATCGTTATTGATATACAAGGATTCAAGAATATGGAGGAAGATTTTTTTCCAAAAGAAGTTGCTATTGTCTCCGTAAATAACGACCATTGCGCTCATTGGATTATTGCATAACCATACTCCTTTACCGAGCTATCACCCGTTCAAAATCTCAAAACAATTGGCTCAGTAAAAATTTCCATGGTATTGAATGGTTTGAAGGACACCGTATAAAAACTTATGTCGACATTTGAGGACAATTGCACAATTTACAAACCGAATATTTATAAGAGGCCGAGATAAATCAGCTCCATCGTATTACAAGTAGAAACATTATAAATTTAGAAAAAGAGGAGAAATGTCCACCATTTCATCAATTACCGCAGTTAAAGCAAACATGCCTCATTCATAGTATAAAAATCAAGACAAATAATCGGGAATATACATGTGCTTTAAATAATGCATTGCGGATAAGAAAGTGGATTAAAGATTACGCCTTTCTGGATTCTGCATATTTGTCAACACCGTTGTCGCCTCCATCGTTTTCTATGACATGGTATAACCGCGATAATAGTCATAATACAAAAGAAGAAGAAGAAGAAAATAATTCTCTTGAAAATTCTTGGTGGCTATGAATAGTTTGCAATTACGGGCTGCTTTACAAAACATACCCTGCGATACTATAGGCGTTTATGCTGCGGACGAGATACCTACGTTTTGGAGTAAACCTGCTATAGCAGCGATAATAGTATCGCTAATACTGACGACCATACAAAACCTGGAACACATTGGGTCGCTATGTACGTCGGACGGGACGGCGTTGGATACTATTTCGACAGCTACAGGTTACCACCTATCATCCCACAGCATCTCGTCCGCTATAGAAAAAACTGTAAAACCTTATTTTACAACACTCAACAATTTCAAAGTAATACCTCTGATGTATGTGGACAATTTTGTGTTATATTTGTGCACTTTATGTGTACTGGTTTTGGGATGCATCAGTTTCATGATATTTTTTCGAACAATTTATCAAGAAATGACAAAATAGACGCGATTATTACAATTCATATATGAGGCGTCATTACATTTCTAAAGAAAATCAATTTATAGGCCGTGGGATTTCTAATTCAAATGTTGTATCACGAACGCAGAGCTGTTATTCGCGAACATAAGAATAAATGTTTAACATAGTTTTACATAAGTATATAATTTAATAAAAAAAAAACTTGTAACCATGCATTATTATATGTCCAATAAATAAATAAATATATATAAATTTTGAAATTTAATAAAATTGTAATCATTAATATGTCTTCGATAAAATAAGTACATATACATTTATAATCCAATAAAATATTTCTATAACCCCTTCATTACATTTAGCTATTAGTTACAACTATTGTCTCGTATAATAGCAGCACTATGGGGACACATCGACGTTGTAGTAGTAGTAGAGAGAGAGAATTAATATCATCTCATAAAATTGTAGCACTATAGGGAACCGACAGCGGTACCAACGTCGTAGTGGTGGGGATGACGTCAGTAGTATGCTGGTCCACTTGCACTCACCAGTGCTAACGTTAGCAAAGAGACGAGCAGTCTACACCCGGACAATACCGTAAATGTTTAAAACAACAAAAATATCTTTTTTACATTTGTTGTTAAAGATTTTGAAATTTAATAAAATTGTAATCATTTACATTTGTTGTTAAAGATTTTAAAATTTAATAAAATTGTAATCATTAATATATTTTCAATAAAATAAGTAGGATATACATTTATATATTAATTCAATGAAACATTTCTATCACCCTTCTCTCTCATTACACTTAGCTATTAATTACAACTATCGCCTCGTAAAATAATAGCACTATAGGGATCCGACAGTGGCACCAGCGTCGTAGTGGTGGGGATGATGTTAGTAGTAGTAGTAGAGGGATTACTAATATTATATTTCGTAAAATAGCATCATTATGGGGAACCGAGTGTGCCACTGGCGTCGTAGTGGTGGGGATAACGTCAGTAGTAGAGGAAGTACTATTACTTCGTAACATAGTACCACTATGGGGACCCGCCTGTACCACTGGCGCCGTAGTGGAGGGGGATGGCGCCAGTGACGTCACAGGCGGGTCCCCATAGTGGTACTATACTACTTTTATATGTATTTTAAATAAAAATGTAAGAAAAGAAAAATCATCCGCTTTACCCAACCCCCCTGGGTAAACCAAATATTACTCGAATAATTAGAATATAATAAACAAATATCAAAATTAATATTGGCAATCGTCACAAAAGTAGCTGCCAAATCCTCTATATGTTGTGCAGCCTTCATGAGTGCATTGATTGCACTGGATCCAGTCTTCGGATGGTTGGATCGATGTATTCTTGAGAACACATCAAACAGAAGTAACGTACGTTCTCTTAATCATTAACAGACTTTTCTTTTTTAACTCGCTTTCTGTTTGGTTGAAATTTATTGGGTTTTCTATTTTGTGGTTAGGTAACCGTTTTAATTTAGGAAGGATCAAATTTTTGCAGTTAGTTTTCATTATTTTATTCTATCGAGCCCGATACCGCCGTCGCACGCGGTGAGGCTGTCACGCACGATAACGCTGTCGCAACGCGATGTAACGCGATACCGCGCGAAGGAAGGATGGAAGGAAGCAAATAATGATAAATATACTGAGATATTCTATTAATATAATTATTCATTATTTTTATGCACACATGTATACACATTTATTACTCATGTAACGTATAATGTATAATATTATCTGAAGCGTATAAAATCAATTCACATTCAATATATAAATTTTTATCACAAATCTTACGCAAAGTGTTTACCGCTTCCAATTTGTTCGTAATACAATTGTTACGTAAATAACTTACAAAATATTTAAATTTTTCACTAACGCTATTTGTATATTGACACAAATCGAAATATACGTGCTCGACATATTGTTCAAGTTCAAGCATAAAGAGTACGGTAGACGGCTTCATATACATACACTTTTCACATAAAGATAATTTCACAGTGTCCACATCACGTATTTTGACGAGTTCAATCACAAGATTGTGAATCATCAATGATTATGGAGTAATTGACTGCACCAATTGCTCAATATCCGACCGTTTTTCGACGAACGCCGTCCACGTGGCGTGCGGCAGAATAATGCGGTTGCCTGAGGTGTCGCTAATCACAATTTCAACGTGAGACACTGGCTCAGCAGCAATTCCAATATTTAGAACCTTGTACACTGTCGGTGTCAGCGCAAATGTTCTTCTCATGATGTTACAAATAGTGAAATGAAAGAAAATACATAAGTAATCTCTAATCTATAGGAAATTTTAAATTATTCTGATATACATGATATACAGATAGATATACGTGAAATACTTAAGGTTCATGTTGATTATACGTATCCATAGCGCTGGAGATTACAACCAAACGAATTCTTGAAAACGATTGACACAGTAATGTTGCACAAACCGCTTTTTAAACTGTATCCTCTCCAACGCTACTGCTGTTCTCTAGCGACCAAAAAAATTGTCTACCCTTTTCTTTATTTCCGTAGGATAGACCGGGGACAAAAATAATATTTTAAAGTGTTATAACAATTAAAATATAATATGTACATTAAAAATGTAGACAAGATAGTACGTTTGTGTCACCCCAGGATTCAACAAAACAATTTGATTAAAGCTATAAAAATTTTTTTTAATAACGGATACCCTTTAAATTTTATATTTGCAACGATCCACAATAGAATTAAGTTTCATATTAATAATCATAATACTTCTAACAACAATAATAATTTAAATAAATTTTTTGCAATCCCTTATGTAGATTCAGTATCACAAAAATTCACTCCTATTGCTAACGTTTGTAATAGTAGATTAGCCTTTACTATTCCAAATACTTTAAATAATTACATAAAAAGAGGAAAAGACCAATTAGAATATTTACAAAATCAAAATGTGGTTTATAAAAATGTAGATTGTGACAAGACTCAATATGTATTTTAACTACTAATATAAAGAGAGAAGGGCCATGAGCCAATAAATTCATTAAATTCTTTTAATTTATTCTAATATATTGCAAAGAATATCACCTAATTTTGGCGTTTCGTCCCGGCTTCCACTACTGGACTCATCAGTAAGGTATTGTAATGGAAGCCTACCTTATACGCCGGTGTAAGTTAAGGGGATGTTTTTCAGATTATTATAAGTTGCGTTTCAAGACCGACGACTGTTCGGCGCGCAATTTGGGGGGGATTTTTCAAATAGGGTTGCGTTTCAAGTCCGACGATTGTTCGGCGCGCAAGTTGGGGAGGTGGGGGGCAATTCATACATTACTATGGATAAATATTGCAAAGAATATTACTACGTCGACCCGCCATCAGAGGTCTATAGATATTCGCAAATTCTCGCAAGTGCTGAAATGCGCGTATATCTCTTTATATAGAATCTCGATTTAATAACTTACACCGGCGTATAAAGTAGGCTTCCATTACAATACCTTACTGATGAATCCAGTAGTGGAAGCCGGGACGAAACGCCAAAATTAGGTGATATTCTTTGCAATATATTAGAATAAATTAAAAGAATTTAATGAATTTATTGGCTCATGGCCCTTCTCTCTTAGTGAGAGAATTTCCTTCTTATATTAGTGGTTTATAAAATTTCGTGTAATGATTGTGACGTAAGTTATGTTGGTCAAACAAGATAACTAAAGACCAGATTACACGAACATATTACAGATATAAATAAAAAATCAAAATCTCTATCTGTAATTTCGAACCACCGTATGGAAAAAATCATAATTTTAATTGGGATGAAGTAGATATTCTTGACATTGAACCCTCTTATAGTAAAAGGCTAATATCAGAAATGATACATATTAAAAAGCAAAAGAATGGAATTAACAAACAAAATGACACGGACTCTTTACCTGAAATATATTCTAATATCATTCAGTCTCTTTCTCCTTCCTAATATACTCTTTTTCCTTGTTTTTGTTCTTTCGACTGTCTGTCATAACGTTGTGTTTTCCTTTATGACATTATACATTTAGAAGTTGCCGGAATCACATATAATAGTTGCAGACTTGCTCAATCTTTTTAAATATGAACTCTAATCACGCCTTCTTGTCGAGTGTGAAGTAGTTACGCTTAAGATACGAATTATTTATATTAATTTTTACAATCAGATTAGAATTTTTTCTAGTTATTTTACATGTAATGACACTTTACAGATATTATTATTTCCGATTGCTCTTATACGGACATTTGACTTTATTGTAAGAACTTCCAATTTATTAATTTGACTAGACAAATACAATTACAATATTTAACTGTATGAAGACTGCGTTGCATTATATCTAAAATAAAGACTATGTTCAATTTTATATACTTAAAGACTACGTTATAAATTTTGTATACATATTCATTTTAAATTCTGTTAACATTGATAATGATCGGTGTCGAAACGTCTGATAATATATTGTTAATATTTTTATTTTATTTTATTTTCTTTTTATTTGATTTGTATTGTCTTTAATTTGTAATGTTTTTTAATTAAAGTAAATTGTCTTTATTAAATGTCAACATTTGGCTCTTGGCCCTTCTTTTATTTTATATATTTTATACTTAAAGAGCCTTATATTATATTGATTTTAAAAATGTATATAATCTTTAGATGTAGAATTTATTTAGCTACAAAATTTTTTTTTATTCAATTTTTCAATGTAACTAGAAGAAAAGTTATGTTTGTTTAAAGACTATGTGGAATTTTGTTACAATCGTCCCAACCCCTAGGACGATTGTAACAGTAGAGAGGGATAATTGTACCACACTATTTATAAATAAAATAATAATTATTTTATTGGTTTTATTAATAAAACTCTTTGTATATATAACCATAAAAAAGAAGTGAAATCAAAATAATATACTTTGCAAAAAACCAAATTTAATGCCATAAAAAAGAATTGAAATAAAAATAATATTTCAAGTGACTTTATTAAAATGCTCCTACAGAACACGTATCTGCATCTTGAAGGCGTCCTTTTTTCACCTTTGGGTATCCAATCTTTAGAACTGTGCTGTATTGGATAATTATAATAAACTTTATAAGAATATATTATATTTAATGTGTATAAAGTATAATAACACATTAAAATGAGAAAACGAAATGTAATAGATAGCCTAATAAAAGGCGCAGAAATTCAAAAAGTATTTTTACCTCGATAACAAGTAGAAAATCATAGGGACAATCGAAAATGAGCAAGATCTCCAGCAACATATTTGACGCGCCCGTTTTGTTCATAACTATATAGCGAGACACCGTAATTTCGAAATATATTACAAGAAATATACATATATTGATATCAATTTCGCGTATAACTCGCTTTTAAATCTATGTGGTAATAAAAATATTCCTAATCCGTAAACATATCACGCATTGTTTTTAAAAATTTTTTAATTACTAAATACACATAAGATTTCTATTTTCATGAGAATCAAGTACAATTTGATTAAAATCAATAATATTATATCGAATAACTAGATACTAATAATACTGTAATAAACTTCAGATTATATATATATATTTATATATTGCTACAGTAAAATAATGTTCAAAAGTATGTAATACAATTAAAAATGTATATATATCCCCTTATCTCCTATGTGGAACGTCGGACGTCTACAAGCTTCTTTCATGTTATTTCGATGTCTGATTCTAAAATTACAATTATAAACAAAACGGTCGCGTCAAGTATGTTGCTGGAGATCTTGCTCATTTTCGATTGTCTCTATGATTTTCTACTTGTTATCGAGGTAAAAATACTTTTTCAATTTCTGCGCCTCTTATTAGGCTATCTATTACATTTCGTTTTCACATTTTAATGTGTTGTTATACTTTTTACACATTAAATATAATATATTCTTATAAAGTTTATTATAATTATCCAATACAGCACAGTTCTAAAGATTGGATACCCAAAGGTGAAAAAAGGACGCCTTCAAGATGCAGATACGTGTTCAGTAGGAGCATTTTAATAAAGACTTGAAATATTATTTTAATTTCAATTCTTTTGTATGGTATTAAATTTGGTTTTTTGCAAAATATATTATTTTGATTTCACTTCTTATTTATGGCATTAATAAACTTGAAGCTTTTTTTTTACATTTTTAATGTCTTTTTCCGGTAAAATTTCATGAATTTTTACTAAGTTCTTGTTACAATAATAATATACTTGACGTTTCTTTTTTTTACATTTTTAATGTCTTTTTCCTGTGGATTTCACGAATTTTTGCTAAGTTTTTGCTACAATAATATTTTGTATTTAATATTTAATGAAAAGAGACAGACGAAAACTAAGTTATATGCTGGTTAATTAAGCTAGGAAATTATGACGACATAACAGTTAATTTGTCATCAACACCCCATTGTTTATTAACTTAGTATGTAATAAATGGAAATCGGACAGAACGAAATTATAAACTGATATTTGTTAATTAAGTTAGGAAATGATAATGTAGTTAACAAATACCAATATATATGTATATAATTTCGTTTCCGTCTTATTTTCTTCGGATAAAAATTAAATTATAAACAAATAAATATTGTTGGCAAATAAAATTATTTCAATACCTTAGCTTAATTAAAATACTAGTTTATAATTTCGTATCGTCTAATCTCCACTTATTAAATATTAAGTTATAAACAAATACATATAATAATAAATAAGTAAGTAAAGGACTCTTATTCTCAAACATAAATAGAAATTAAAAAGACAAATTAAGAGTCAAACATTAAAAATTTCTTTAATCACATAGTAAAAAGATAAAATAAATTAATATAAATTAACATGAAAAACAAGACTAAATACGAAGATATAAAAATATATACATAAATATGAAAAAACAAGAACGAACTTAATACAAAAATAAAAAAAACGGCTTAATCAAACTTTACATGTTTCGACTCATGGATTGAGTCTTCTTCAGAAGTAACAAAACGAAAAAACATCGTATAGATAAATCATTGGTAAAATAATGATGCATCCGACATCAAGGTAAGGAATTTATTATAAGCGATTGGTAGATCGATAATAAATCTATAAAAGAATTAAGACATTAACTTTATATGAACAATAGGATTAATTATATATAAATGATTGACAAGAACTACAATATATAAGTTTCCAAACCTTGATAAATGGATACATCAGCACACAATTATCAAATAAAAGGCTGTCAAGATTGCCGAAATCCATAATAAATCCGTTAGTCTTTTTCAACGACACGAAGACAGAAATTAACACGTCTGCACGATACAAAAATTAGCTATGATCTAAAAAGGAAACAGCACAGCAAAGTCAAATTTTGTTTATCAACAGAATGTTTATCAACGAAATTTATAAATCTTCTTATCAAACACGAAGTATGTAGAATTTAAAACAAGGTGTATAGAGTCCAAAAATTCTTTTTCAGGTAGTGAACATGCCCCGGAAATAAAACACCACTGCTCGTTAATACAGTCGATCGCTATGT
This sequence comes from Cyphomyrmex costatus, assembly GCF_001594065.2. Classification (NCBI taxonomy): domain Eukaryota; kingdom Metazoa; phylum Arthropoda; class Insecta; order Hymenoptera; family Formicidae; genus Cyphomyrmex; species Cyphomyrmex costatus. The sequence goes on from NW_017280257.1 coordinate 42,627, forward strand.
CAAGAGGGACATTTGTAAATAGTGAAATAACATCAAGAGA
>NW_017280257.1:42803-43045 GCF_001594065.2 Cyphomyrmex costatus
CTCTCCATCTCCCTCTCTCCCTCTCTCCCTCTCCCTCCCTTTCTCTCCATCTCTCTCTCCATCTCTCTATCCCTCTCCCTCTCACTCTCCCTCTCACTCTCCCTCTCCCTTTCCCCCACTCCCCCACTCCCCTTCTCCCTTTCCATCTCCCTCTCTCACTCCCTATCCCTCCCCTTATATCTCCCTTCCCCCGTTCCCCCTCCCTCCCTCTCTATACCTCCCCCCTCCCTCTCTATACCTCC
>NW_017280257.1:43455-55724 GCF_001594065.2 Cyphomyrmex costatus
CCCCCCGCTCCCCCCTCTCTCCTCCCCTTGAATTATTAAGAAGAGAGCGCAACCTTATGCAGCGCGAACTAGAAATCATGCGCCGTGAGCGGGAAAACGGAATGAACGGAATGACCACGATCGTCTCACCGGCGACAATCGCTAGTCAAACGACGATGACGCGAATACAGCCAAAGGCAGTCAGCGAATTATTGGACGAATTTGCAGGGTCAGAAGATACGTTTCCCGTGTGGTGTAAACAGTTTGAACTGATCCGAGCTACATATCAGCTGGACGATGGGACGGCACGCATCGTTATTGAAATGCGGCTCAAGCAGAAGGCCTTACAGTGGTTTCATTCGCGACCGGAACATTTGGAAATTTCGGTGGACGTATTGCTGGAGAGGATGAGAACCATGTTCGATCACCGTCCAGCTCGGTATTAGAAGTATTAGGACAAATCGAAGCAACGGTTTCTGGAGAGGAAATAAGAGCAGACGCGATAGTATTTAGAGTTGTACCCGACTATGCGATCAAGTGCGATGCGATATTAGGAAGAGATGCGATCGAAAAAATAGGATTAAAGTTGAGTAAGTTAGAGAGCGAACGCGTAACGGAAGCGCCAGAAATATTAAACATTAATGTTGGTGTCTCCGACAAAGATGAGTTAGATAAGATAGATGTAAATCCCGAAACGCCTAGCGAGACGCGAGATAAATTCTTTCGTCTTTTTCGTACTAAGTATATACACGCGGAAAGACCGCAACAGCCGAAAGTCAAATCTGAAATAAATATATTCGTTAAAGATAAACAACCTTTTCACTTTACGCCGGGAAGACTATCATACGACGAAAAGAACCGATTACGGGAAATTCTAGACGATCTTTTGGCACGAAAAATTGTACGACCAGGAAATTCGGAATATGCGTCAAGAATAGTGCTAGTGAAAAAACGGAATGGGAAAACTCGTTTGTGTATCGATTATAGAACCTTGAATAAAGTTACCGCCAAAGATAATTTTCCACTTCCTGTTATCGAAGATCAAATTGATGCGTTGCGAGAAAAAAAATATTTTACGTTGCTTGACCTTAAGGATGGATTTCACCACATAAATGTGGCTGAAGATAGCATTAAGTATACTGCGTTTGTAACTCCATTCGGCCAATATGAATATTTGAAAATGCTGTTTGGTTTAAAAAACGCTCCTGCGCAATTTCAGCGTTATGTAAACGAAGTTCTGAGCGACCCGATACGAAGCGGAAATGTCGTGGCTTACATGGATGATTTTTTAATAGCGACAGATACATTAGAAAAACACTTCGAGACGTTTAGCGAGGTACTTGATCTTTTGACACAAAACTGTCTCGAGTTACGATTAGATAAATGCCGATTTGTTTATGAAAAGATAGAATTTTTAGGTTACATTGTCTCGAAAGAAGGCATACGCCCGAGTGATTACGGAATTAACGCGGTAAAGAATTTTCCGACTCCAAAGAATGTACACGATGTACAAAGTTTTCTCGGTCTAAGTTCTTATTTCAGAAAGTTCATTGAAAATTTTGCTACAATTTCTGGTCTCCTGTATGCATTATTAAGGAAGGGAATAACATTCGAATTTGGACAGCAACAATTAGACGCCTTCGAAACATTAAAAAGAAAATTAACTGAGGCTCCAGTATTATCGATTTTTAATCCTGAAAGTCCAACAGAACTGCATTGCGATGCAAGTTCGCAGGGTTTTGGCGCGGTGCTCTTACAGCGTAAAGCAGATAATCGTTATCATCCGGTTTTTTATTTTTCAAAATGGGCGTCGGAAGTAGAGACTAGATATCACAGTTACGAGTTAGAGACATTAGCAATTATTTACGCATTGAGACGATTTCGGATATATCTGCAAGGAATACCATTCAAAATTGTTACAGATTGCAACGCGCTTGTAATGACGTTAAAGAAACAAGTTATAAATCCACGAATAGCGCGATGGGCACTAGAGCTTCAGAACTTCGATTACAGTACCAAACATAGGCCCGGTAAGAGAATGCCTCATGTCGACGCTTTAAGTAGAGTACATAATATTTTGGTCGTTGAAGAAAACACTTTTGAATTTAATTTGTCAGTATGTCAAACGCAAGATCTTCAAATTCGAGAATTAAGATTGCGACTCGAAAAGGAGCAGAATGGTCTATTTGAAATGCGTAACGGACTCGTATACCGAAAGAAGGGAGATGAACTTTTATTTTATGTGCCTAGAGCAATGGAGCAGGAATTAATGTATAAATATCATAATGAATTTGGACATTTCGGTGTAGATAAAACTCATGCAGTAATGCAAGAAAGTTACTGGTTTCCAAAGATGAAAGAAAAAATTCAAATGCACATAAGAAATTGCATCAAATGCATCTCCTTTTCAAAACTTTCGGGAAAGGCGGAGGGTTTCATTCACAGTATTCCAAAGGGGAAAACACCGTTTGAGACAATTCACATAGACCACTTTGGCCCTATTAATCGTACACATACTGTAAAAAAACATGTACTTGTTATTGTAGATGCGTTCACGAAATACGTAAGATTCTACGCGGTTAAATCGACGACAACGCGCGAAACAATAGGATGTCTTAAGATTATTTTCGGAGTTATAGTCGTCCAAGAATTTTAATTTCTGATAGAGGTACGAGTTTTACCTCCAAAGAGTTTGACGATTTTATATCCGCTATGGGAGTGAAACATAAAAATAGCGACTGGATCCCCTCAGGCCAATGGGCAAGTAGAAAGATATAACCGTGTGTTAGCTCCGATTCTAGGAAAATTATATACGGGGAAAAATTGGCATACGTCTCTAAATGAGATCGAATTCGCCATCAATAACACCGAGAATCGAATGACTGGTAAAACACCCAGCGAGTTGCTATATGGCGTTAAACAGCGAGGTCATGTATTCGACGCGTCGAAAAATTATGTATTAGATCAGAACGAAATAGAGAATCGAAATTTAGACGAGGTTAGAGAAAAAGCGTCAGAAAAGATCGAAAAGGCGCAAGAGATCAGTGAAAAATACGCTAACCGCAAACATAAATCTGCGCGCGAATATGCAGAAAGTGACTTAGCTGTAGTAAAGAATTTTGACGCCGCGGGAGGAAAGTTAGCACCCGCCTATCGAGGGCCATACCGTGTAATCAAGCGATTAAAAAATAATAGATATGTATTAGCGGACGTAGACGGTTGCCAAGTTTCGCAAAGGCCGTACAGAGGTACTTGGGAAGCTTCGAAAATGAAACCTTGGCTAACCCCCGCGCCGGACGAACAAAGCGATTACCCCGCCGCGACTTCTGACAGTGAAGACGAAGATAGCGTATAGATAGATTTGCGGTTTTGATTTTAATTTTCGACACTAGACGATGTGTTTCTGATTATTGCAGAATTGCAATGATCAGGTATTGGCGTTTGATTTTTGTATATTTGTAATGATCTATTCTGTAAAAAGTAATATTAATTTGTTTGCATCGTTAATTAAACATTGTAAAACCGTAGAGACGGCCGAGGGCGGCCTTAGTGTCAGGCTGGCCGAACTTGTAGTCGAATTCGTAAACATAGGAACGAAAGCAAGGACTGTGTGACGTGACAAAAATCACGCGATCACACTGTCCAATAAGGACGAGGCCCCGCGAATAGGGCCTAGATGTTTCTGACAAAGAGTCAGTGCGTACCGAGCGTTTAACTTGACAACACGTATACGATATTGTATTCACGAATCGCAGAATAAAGACTGTTTCTTATCAAATCTAATCATCCTGTGTGCAATTATCTGCAGTGCCTCTCCTTATGCCCTTAGAAACCCTTAGAAATCCCCACAAATTGTTAAATTATTTTTGATCCAACAAAATTATTTTCAAATCTCAAAATTTAGTTAAATTTTTTGTTTTAACAAAATCGTTCTTTTCATGAATTTTAATTTTGTAATTTTCATTGTGCACTTTATGTTTTGAATATCTGAATATAGGATATAATTGTAATTATATAAAATAATTAAAAATTTAACAGTAAAGCAAATCTACAAAAATTAACATCATTTAAATTCATCCTAAGTGTCTCTCCAATATTGATTTTAATACGTGACAATTTCACTTTCTCTGTCTTTGCCTGCGGTCCTGCAATTACACTTCGCATTCGGTAAATACATCGCTTTAATGGATGGTTACATTCACTTGTATATGGGGAGAAATGGATTATTCTCATCGTTACCGTAACAAAGCCACGTACGGCATAACGAACTCGTAGTACTCTTTTCAAGAAATTCAACTACTCTACACAATCTGATGATTGTATGCACATATAATTTAGGAAAAAATGTTTATGACTATACTTAAGAAGAAGGCGAAAGATTTGTCGATAAACGCCATGAATTTTTACCGGCGCAAGGTTAATAAGACATTATTAAAAAGAAAAAGCAATTTATACCACAAATCGTATACTTCGTTTCATTGATATCAAGAAACGAATCGTAGAGAACGAAAATAATGCTTGATGAAAAGACCGGATAGTGAAACAATCTGTCCATGAAGACAAGCGCGAAAGGCATCATAATATTATAAAAAGCGACATAATTGCGAGAATGTATGTACATACAAGCGTTGCGACATACATTTCGAAATCATGCGTGTACCCACGTGCGCCCAAAGGAATTGGCGCATTCTCAATAAGATGATCCCTATATACGTCCTCAATAAGACGTTCCCTAAGTTACAATATAACGACATACATGATATTCGAAGAATCTCAGAGTACAACTCACATAACAGCGATTAAATTATCACTTTCTGTAAAATATTATATCAACGTTTATTCTGTTAATTTTCGAAATTACGTTCCTAATTCTATTATAATTTTCATATTTTGGAGTCAATAAACTTTTTCGTTGTACCCCACAAATATTTTTCGTATATTATACAATACACAATATAAAAAACGACATTGAATCCAAGATATTGCATTTTTAAGAATTATTAATTTTATTCTTTCTCTCATAATTTCTTTTTATATTTTTTATAAAATGTTTTGTATTAACATAATAATCTATTTGTCGACAACAATTTATTTTTTCACTTTCCAAATTAATTTTTATATTTATGAAGAGTTGGAAGGTTGAAGGAGAATATAAGATACCTTTTTGACCGTGTCAAACATCAAGGCAAATCAATTATAGAGAAAAAAGGGAAATCAAGGTAACTATCATTCATCTTAAGTAGTGTGGAAGTGTGATTCCTAGTACATTAGCGTTTTTCTTCCTTTCTTAGGTTCAATTTCAACTCGACGGTTTTCCGTAAAAACTGTAAGCTAATTGGCTACACATTTCTCGATCCGAGAATTCGGACCGAGTTCTAGCATCGTGGACAATGGGCCTTAGGCTAATATCATGTTTGTCTATTTTTTGGTTCGTTTGCGAAGACGTTATTAACACTATTTGTTGTCATCATCATCCTTTTTTTACATCTAATAAACAGAGATCGAATGAGAGAAATAGCGCTAATAGCATATATATATCTCCCCTAATGCACCATTCTCATATAAATTTTTGAAACCTGTTGATTGGCTAGAAGACAAGGAGACTCCAAACCTCTCTGTTCTATAGAGAATGTATAAGGTAAAATAACATGTTTGAAAAATTTAACTTAGGATAAAAAATAGACAAATGTAATATCGCCCAACATAGTACATCAATTTTGCATTTTGTTAAAATGGCTTATTCAAATTGTTTTTAATATTTTATGTTGAATTATTAACATATTTGAGTATTAATTTAACATAATGAAAGATAATAATAATTGACTCGTATGATTTAAAAATCTCAGAAAGTGTAAAGCCTAATCGAGACTTGAAAACAAGATGTTAATGTTTATTATATTATGTGAATTTATATACTGCGTATGTAGTCACCTCCGCGACGCTGATAGATTTTCAGCTTTGACGCATACATATTCACTACCGCAGTAATATCACTTAGTTAAATTGAGAATCAATCTAACTAATTTTTGATGTCCATAGCATCTTATTAGATCTTAATAATATGTCTATTGATATTCGCAAATTCTCGCAAGTGCTGAGACACGCGTATATCTCTTTATATAGAATCTCGATTTAATAACTTACACCGGCGTCTAAGGTAGGCTTCCATTACAATACCTTACTGATGAGTCCAGTATTGGAAGCCGGGACGAAACGCCAACATTACGTGATAATTTCGCAATATATTAGAATAAATAAAAAAAAGATTTTAATGAATCTATGGCTCGTAGCCCTGTTCTCTTATTAGTTTTAAATTCATTGAGCCAGTATATATATATAATGTATTTTCAATACTTTAAAAGTGAGCGATGTGATTAAGATGAATTTCTAATATTTTCCAGGATACCAGGATATTCCGATAAAATAAATCCTGGAAATAAAAGGTACGCCGTTGTAAAATTTATATCAGATTCAACTTTTTCCGAAATTCCAACAATTTGGCTTTGTGAGGATGATGAAAATCAGCAATGTTGGTGGCCACCTCGAACAGCAAACAGTGCAACACTAATTGTAAACTGTGCAAGTCCCAATTACAAGACATGGAGCCGATACGATGTGGACATAATAAAATATTGTTGTAAGTTAACAATAAATAATACTTAGACTGATATGTGAATTACATAAATAAACAGAAAACGCATTCAGGCCCGGATTAAAGAGTTGAGGGGCCCGGGGCTATTTAACTTTAGGAGGCCCTTCTTTCCTATCTTAAAAAAAAAAAAGGATGATCACGTTCATACGTAAATCAGTATAATTAGGTTATTTAATCCAAAACAATCAACATTAAAATTGAATCATATAAAGATTAGAGACAAATAAATAAATGAATACATTCTTTAGTTAAAATTTTTTTTCTCAATTTTAATTTTACAAAATCTTGTACTAAATTATGGAAATCAATCGATCTTAAGGCCATCACACGTACAAAAATTTTAGTAGTAATCGTAAGGTCTTAAGCAAATCGGCCAATCACAGTTTAGCGTATTAAAATGTGAGATCTTAATCTGGATTGTGATTGGTCGATTTGCTTAAGAACTTACGATTACTACTAAAATTTTTGTACGTGTGATGGCCTTTAGTAATTCAGATTCGATTGCTAAGCCAGTTAAAGATGTTAATCGTTCGTCCAACATCACTGTTCTGTACATATTTTTTATTCTTTTAAGAACAGAGAAAGATCTTTCTGCTTCACAATTTGCTATTGGTATAGTTACAAATATTCTAAGCGTTATGTAAACATTGGGAAAAACATCAATCATTTGCTTCTCAACTATCCAGTTTAATACACTTTTCAACAAAATTAAAGGATCACTTGTTCCACCCTACAAAAATAGGCAAACTTTGAGATAGAATATTTTCGTGAAAAATCATCGTATCGAGATGATTAAAAAAGCATTTTAAAGTTTGAAATCTTTACTTTTCAGATCTGTACTTGAAAAAACGGTCTTACTGATATTTCGTGAAGTTGCACAATCATAAATAAAAGTGTGTCAAACCTAAGAATTTTTTACAAAATTTGCCAAGTTCCACGGAGCCAAGAAAAAATTGTGCACAAATGCGATTTACAGCTTTCGAAAGAGTGAATCTTTACCTTCAACTTATTTTTTTGTTGAGCTCTGTACGATTTTTTTCACAGATTTATTTAATGTTGATGTAAAAAGGCCATTTTTACTTAAACGTTGAATAACTCGGTCAAAAAAAATCGTACAGAGCTCAATGAAAAAACAAATTGAAGGTAAAGATTCACTCTTTCGAAAGCTGTAAACCGCATTTGTGCACAATTTTTTTTGGCTCCGTGAAACTTGGCAAATTTTGTAAAAAATTTTTAGGTTTGATACACTTTTATTTATGATTGTGCAACTTCACGAAATATCAGTAAGACCGTTTTTATAAGTACACGTCTGAAAAGTAGAGATTTCAAGCTTTAAAATGCTTTCTTAAACATCTCGATACGATGATTTTTCACGAAGTTATTCTATCTCAAAGTTTACCTATTTTTGCAGGGTGGTACAAGTGATCCTTTAATTTTGTTGAGAAGTGTACTTTAAAAAGAGAAATAAAATGTACGGGACAGCATCTACTATTACTATATATTAAGGGAATAAAAACTAATTTTTTTTAAGATTAAAAGTAATTTTGAATGATTTTAATTTTAATTTTAATCAAAGAATTAAAATTTTTTCTTTAATATAACGCGGAGGCCCCTATTTCCGTGGGGCCCGGAGCTATAGCCCCCCCTAGCCCCTCCCTTAATCCGGGCCTGAACGCATTAGGCCCGATTGCACCAACGTGATTTCGATGTCTATCACTCTTTCGATTTTAAAACGAGATAGATAATTAAGTTAGAGTTGAATTTTAGTGCAGAAGATTATATTAACATGTTGCCTGCTAAATCAATTTAAAGTCAAAAGCCTGTCCGATAGAATCGGTACTTTTAAATAAATTCTTAACAACTTTCAATTCAAATGAACTACGTGCTGAATATCGGTCTTGAATATTTAGAAGATGCAACTGAAGTTAAATAGGTACGTAATATTGCAAGATTGACAAATAAGAAATTAGATTTAGTAATGAACAAGAAATTTTTGCTAGGGTCGCAGCGAATACGGTAGTAAAATGCTAATTCAGCTAAAAATTTATCAAGAAAAAAATTATCGTCTACCATCGGCTTCAAAACCGTTTGTATCGAATATAGATATATCTTTGGTGCTTTGGGGAAGTCGCTATTAGCGCTATTTCTATCATTCTATCTTTGTTATTTATTAGATATAAAATAAAGATAGAATGACACAAATAGCGTCTTCCCGAACGCACATCTTGTATTCAACTAGATGTAGTCTCATCGATCTCATTTCTTAATCTATATGTATATTTTATTATTCCTTTTAGTCATGATATGTAAAAAATTCATAATTTTTGTCCTCTCTCTTTATTATAGCGACTCGTAAGTCTGCTCGAAAGACCGCAGCAGATGGTACTTATACAACAACTGATGAAGAACATCTAGGAAGAGGACAAAGACAACATGTGCAATATAATCGTTTTGAAAGCGATGAAGACGATCCTGGTCAACATAAAAAATCTTCGAAAAATAGTAATATTAATATATTTTGTTACATAACAGGTTTTATTGTTTTCTTTTCTACGTTTGTAACGTTTTTCTACGTTTTCTACGTTTTCTACGTTACGTTTGTAACGAAATAATAGTAAATGCAATTGTACATTCCACTTTTAATCGAACTGGATAAGACCGCCCAGCAAAGCGCGCCGTGCGCGTTTGCCGTCGCTACGCACGAGACTCATGTCTAGCGACGACTATTGCCACGTATAAACAACGCTTGTTATAAACAGTGTTCGATCTTATCTGGATAAAATTATCTAGATAATCATCTAGATGAAATTTTGATGCCAAGGTGAAGTAAGATCTGGTGATCTAGCAATTCTAGCTGGAAAACGCTGAGCGTAGAGATCGATAGCATTATCAACATTTCTTCTAGCTTCTCCATACACCAGAACCATTTCAATTTTTTCTTGTACAGTTAGATACTCCATTCTAAAGTAGTATTCGGAATAATCTTCGATTTAAGTAAAGCGAGTTTTGTTCATTCCTCGTGGCACGCACAGCCGCAACACTGACCTGATTCATTATAAATAATTTGTAACCCAGGAAACACTGTTAATGTAAATATTTACTTTAACAGTGTATCCTGGGTATTATTGAGCTCTGGCGTATTGTAGAGGTCAGACGAGGCCAACGAAACACTTTGAGAGTGTTTACTTTCATCTTTTCTTAAATTACAGTACAAATGAAAAAAAAAAATAACTTTAAGACAAAACTCACTTTACTTAAATCGAAGATTATTCCGAATACTACTTTAGAATGGAGTATCTAACTGTACGAGAAAAAATTGGAATGGTTCTGGTGTATGGCGGCGAAGCTGGAAGAAATCTTGATAATACTGTCAATCTCTACGCTAAAAGTAAGTTTCTTGAGAAGTAATTAATGAGTAATAAAAAATAATGAGAAGTTTGTTTTAAGACTAATTTCGAGTATTAACAATAAAAACGTGGTATTTTTATTGTTAATGTATTGCAAAATCGTTAGCATGGGTTTTCAGTAAGATTACAGCGCCATCTATCATGAATCGAGAAAAATGTTTCAGATAAATTGTATGTGTTTTTAGCCATAGATTCCGAATATGCAATAAAAAATAGAGGTTCCCATTTAAGATTTAAAACTTGCCCCCCCTCACCGCCCAGGGGGCGGGGTGGGGGTCTGATTTTAACGTCATTGTATGTCCCCCTCGAAATGATAAAATTTTGATTCTTAACATTTTTTTCGTAGTGTGCTTATTTTTTTAGATATTTGAATGTCTCAAGTTAGAAGTATCACCCTGTATATATCTCCACCAGCCACCTATAGTACCTCTCTCTTTCGCCGTATTTCACTCTCTTTCGTTATTTTTTTATATATTGTGATATATTTGTACTCTGAAAAGTAAGTGATATTCTAAACAAACCATATCATAAAAATGAAAAGGTCATGTTCAAAAAAGAATCCTCTCAAAGATTTAAATTTTTTAATGTTCATCTAATTAAAAAAAGATCCCTAATAATTTAACCACTCAAAAATTTTGACCTTTAAATCTTTAAATGTTCATCTAATCAAAAAAAGATCCCTAATAATTTAAACCTTTAACACTTTAAATGATATTATCTAATATAATATATTACCACGAAAAGTAACTGATATATTGGCCTGGTTTACATCGTGAAAGAATTGGTACGCGTATTAAATGTGTTTCATGCGCTTACATCGCCATTTGTATCATTTGATACGTGTATCAGTTTAGTACGATACTCCTACTTGATATGCTCGTACCAAAATAATCCGACAGCGTTTACATCGAGCGTACTAAATGTTTATAGTACGAATTTGATACGAATATAGTACCTGATACGCGTATCAAGTGCATGATGTAAACCAGGCCATTACTAAATGTGCCAGTTCAAAGTGAATATACATAACATATATATTTTCTATGTTGAATATGTACCACGAAAAGTAACTGATAGATTATTCAAGGTGCAAATTCGAAATGAACATATACATACATATATAAGTAAAACAGATTACAATTTGCATATTACAGTTTTCTAGAAAATAACTGCAATGAACGTACATAAAATATATTTTCTATGTTGAATATGTACCACGAAAAGAAACTGATAGCTTATTCAAGGTGCAAATTCAAAATAAACATACATACATATAAGTAAAACAGATTACAATTTGCATATTACAGTTTTCTAGAAAATAACTGCAATATGTTATTCTTAATGCACAAAATATAAAAGTCGGTTATTTTGAGATTTGATTTGAAATTTATACTAGACCGTACAATAAAAAATAATTGCTTGTAATTTCAGAGTATCAATTTGTTAATGACTCAAAAAAGAACATGGCGACCTGCTCTCAAACTTTAATAAGTTTATGGATATCTACTTAGAAGTAATGTCGAAGCTTTTACAGAGTATGTATAACAACACATGAAATACAAAAAATATTGTATTAGAACCGTATCTTTAAAAACTCTATATAACGAAGTGAATATACAAAATAATGTAAAAATGTAGCCTTTTTCTTCTTTGATTTCCAATTCTGCCATCAATGTTCAGGTTAATGTGAATATTTAAATTAATCATTATCGAAACACTATTACATTTTGTACTTGCACTTTTTATGAACCAAATGACAAACAAAACATGCTTGATAACTATGATAGTTAATTGATAGGCTGCTTTTATTCTAAACCATTTTCATAACTTTTACTTCAACTATTTGCTTCATGCATCGGATATTTTTTGAGAGCAGGCCGCCATGTTCTTTATTGAGTCATTAACAAATGATACTCTGAAATTACAAGCAATAATTTTTTATTGTACGGTCTAGTATAAATTTCAAATCAAATCTCAATAACCGACTTTTATATTTTGTGCACTAAGAATAACATATTGCAATTATTTTCTAGAAAACTGTAATATGCAAATTGTAATCTGTTTTACTCATATCTATGTATGTTCATTTCGAATTTGCACCTTGAGTAATCTATCAGTTACTTTTCGTGGTATATGTTCAACATAGAAAATATATGTTATGTATGTTAACTTTGAACTGGCACATTTAGTAATATATCAGTTACTTTTCGTGGTAATATATTATATTAGAT
>NW_017280258.1:0-601 GCF_001594065.2 Cyphomyrmex costatus
GATCAGTAATAACCGAACGTGTAGATGTGTTATGTCTAATATGATTCCGATGCTCTGCGATTCACGTTTTTAACTGTCTACCAGTCTGACCGACATAAGACATCACACACATAAAAATTCTAACGAAATACAAAACGGTGAAGTTTCTACTTCCTGGCTTACGGTACCATTCATTCCGTTTCATACAGATAAATTTAAGAGATTCAATGGTAATGATATCAGGGTTTCCTATCACAGTCCCAACAAGATGAGCAAATACATAAAAGTACAGAAAGACATACGACAGAAAAACACGAAGAATAATGTTGTATATAAGATATCATGTGAATTGTGATGCGTCTTATGTCGGTCGGACTGGTCAATTTAACAGTTTTGCGATGCTTATAGCATCTTGGATCTTAATAATGTTGAACGACATATGAAAATCTGTAATTAATTAATTTATATTGCGAAAAATATTACCTTGGCCGAGAGTCAAACCCGAATCTCTTACATTCCATGCGATCGTCCTACCAATTAGATCACCGCGGTGCCTTAGTAATAGGCCTTCTACAATAAGCCATTACCTAGGTTTTAAGTATTAAGTCATAAGAAATTGACC
>NW_017280259.1:0-1850 GCF_001594065.2 Cyphomyrmex costatus
AATCCATTTATTCTGATCCATTGTTGCACATTCGCGAGTGTCAACAGCTTGAAAAGTAGCATAGTTTAGCCTACCTTCAGATGCGAGGTTTACCTCTTTGCTCTTATTATTTTTGTTATTATCCTTTTTATCTTTCCCATGATAATCTGACGTCTCCTTGTCGTTCTTGTCCTTGCGATGGTAACATTCCTTCGCTAGATGCCCCAGCTTGCCGCACACGTAGCATTTCTTGACATTGTTCTTCTTGTTATGATTCCTAGTTGCGTAGGCTGTCTCCAGTCCGTTGTTGGTACGACCTTTCTTGTTTACTTCTTTCTCCTTTTCTCTAAGAATTTCCAAAATTTCATCTAGCTTCTTTTCCCGCTGAGTCTTCAGTATCTCACGGATCTGATGAAATTTATTATGTAATCCTCGAACAACATTATATACTACTTGTCGTTCGGACACATTTAGACCTGCCGCACTACATTTCACGACTAGGCCTCTCGCACGGCTTCCATACTCATTAACCGTTTCGTTGTCTAACATCTTAATGTTTTTTAACTCTTCACCAGCATCAATAGCTCTATCTTCCGCCGGTCCAGCATATGTGTTGTGGATTGCTATCCATAGCCGCTTCGCATTTACCTCATTCGCAAATTGCAGTATTTGGCTATCTCCGAGGGATAAACGAATACATGCCACAGCGTCGGCGTTCTTTTCGTCCCACTCTTCCGTCTCTTTCACCTTGGTTTCTCCCGATGGTCGATCTGTCGTGAGAACACATGTTAATCTCTTTAATTGAAGAATCGATTCCATCTTTACACGCCAGTTGAAATAGTTGTCTCCCGTTAATAACGGTACTGTGGGTAGACCCGTTTTATCGGTCATTTTTTCTTTCTCGTCCTCTAACGTCTTCTCGTCGACAATTGTCTGCCTCGATTCTCTATACTCGAGCTCTCTCTTATCACTTTCCTACCTATCTCTTTCCCAACCACGCTCTGCTACCAAATGTTGGATATTAGGCAGGAAATAGATCACTATTCTTTTAATATACGAATTACTTTAATATAAGAAAAGTATATTGAACATGTGGTTATGTCTGCACAGCACGACAACGAGACAAAGAGTGACGTATAAAATGTAAAGTCCGTAGGTAGCACCGAAAACATAATTAAAGTCTGTAAGTATCGCTAGTGTGGTGCGCAATCGGTAACGCGAGTCGGTTTGTAACGCCGTCTAATTCTTACAGAATTTGTTTAATAAATGATATTCCACGAAAGGACGGTCTTAATAAAAATTTTTGTGTATTGTTGTTTAAAAATTATTTTAAAAGATAAAAATATTTAATAAGTTCAAATTAATTTGAATTCAAATCAAAATGCAGAATTATTAAGTATAAATGAATTACATTTAAGAAAATATTAAGGTTAAGTTTATAATTTTAATAATAATAAATAAATAGGATTTAATAGTAAATTTATAAAATTTTATAAATTGAAATTGAAATAAAATATGTACAAATTGTCCGTCATTTTCATGAATTCATAAATGAAAGATGTCGTAACAAAGTAAATGTATAGGAATATGTATTTAGAAGAGTGTGGGATGGATTAAGGTAGAATTTATGAAATTAATTAATTATTTAAAAATTAATTATTTATAGGAAAAAATAAAATTTATAATAACTAAAAATATATAATTTGTGAGGAGTTTAATTTATAAAATAGTTAAAAAATTAATATAAATTATAAAAGTATGTAACGTAAGTGAGAGGGTAATAAAATTAGAAAAAGGAAATTTTATTTATTGTTCCTTTTGTATTAGGGTTTATTAAAATATAATTTAGTTATATAAATTTCTCGAATTTA
>NW_017280259.1:2022-16061 GCF_001594065.2 Cyphomyrmex costatus
TAATATTAATAAAATTTTAATTTTATAGAAAAAATTTAATAATTTATAAGAATAACAAATAAGGTGTTAAATAAATAGAATAAAGATTTAATAAATAGTAATATTTAATTTTTTAGAAAAATAATATTTATAATGATATAAAATAAGAAAAAATGATAAAATAAGTAAAAAATAAGAATATTAAGTAATTTCAAAGAAAATTTTTAAAATTAATTTTAGGAATTGGGCAAATTAATAAAATTCAGTTGTTTAATAAAAACATAGTTTTTTGATGTTAATAAAAAATAGATTACTGCTCAATGATGGATAATTAAATAGCTGCAGTATATTGACTGTACAAAGGTAAAATAATAAATTGTTTTTTAATTGAAAACTTGAATGAAGGTAGGAATGAGATTTTAGCTGTCTTGAGTTAAAAAATTGAATTTAGTAGTTAAATAAAAATTTTTTAATATTATTATGGGACGAGAAGACCCTATAGAATTTTATATAAATTTATTTAGAGTATTAATTGTTAAGGCGGGAGGGCAATAGATATAAGCAGAGTATTTATAATCGATAGCAGTTTATTCTAGTTGTCCATACGGCAGTTGCCTTCACAAGACATTCGTGTAACAGGTCGAAACACAAAGGATACAAAGTAGGTAACAATCGTTAAGAGTGGCGTTGACACGCGTGTTCCAAAAGTACGAATAAAGATACAAGAGGCGTCGGTGACGCCACGCATGATGCAGCGCCACACCAAGTTCAAATATGGCGCGAGATACGCTAAATGTAGAATGTTAACACCTCCCCTGAATCGAAGCGCCACTTGAGTTAGCTGACGTCGTTCGGATTCCGATTCGTCTCAAGCATTTATAATGTTTTTCTCTGGGTAACCCATTGGTGAGAAAATCGGCTGGCATCTCCTCCGAGGGTAGGTGGTCGATCTCGACTAGACCTTCACGCAGTACATTCCGAACGAAGTGATGCCTGGCATCTATATGTTTGGTTCTGGCGTGAAATGTGTGGTTCCGGGCTAGGAATAGAGATCCTCTATTGTCGTTCATCACTCGGATTCTTTCATAGTTAACTTTAATTCCGACAGGAATCCGCGGAGATACAGAGCTTTCTTAGTGGCTTCCGTTAAGGCCATGTACTCCGCTTCTGTAGAAGAAAGAGCAACGGTGCGCTGTTTTCTAGACTCCCAACTTACGGCGGCACCGTTCAACATGAATACGTATCCAGTATAGGATCTTCGGTCCATCCGACATCCGGCCCAATCGGCATCTACAAATCCTTCTAGGGATCCCGAATCCTTGGAGTATGTGATTCCCAACTGGATGGTGCCCTTGAGATAACGCAACACCCGTTTGGCCGCTCGCCAGTGTTGCTCATTGTGACAAGTGTTGAATTGACTTAGGTAGCTGACGATATGTGAAATGTCCGGTCTTGTCGCGACAGCAAGGTAGTTCAGTGCTCCGATAAGTTCCTGATAAGGCCTTGCTTCTCGCGTTGTACTTGAATCGCCAACCGTTTCTTCGAATACTGCGCCTATTTCAATAGGAGTGTGGACAGGGTTGCAATCGTCCATCCCAAAACGCGAAAGAAGCTTTCGAATGTATCCGGACTGGGAAATTGTAATCTGGTTGTTTTCTCCGGTAATTTCGATTCCTAAACAGTAGCGAGCCTCTCCTAGGTCCTTTATGTCGAAATCCTGTAACAAACCTTTACGTATGCGATTAAAATCTTTTTCGTCACGATAGAATATCAAGATGTCGTCTACATAGACGAGAACAAACAAAGGTTCCCCCCCTTGTTCGAGATAATAGACGCATGGATCTGCGTTAGTCGGTTTAAGACGCAAGCTCTGGAGTTTCTCGCTCAGCCTTTTATGCCATTGATGTCCAGCTTGTTTTAAACCGTAGAGAGCCCTTTTTAAACGACAAACTTTATCGCCTCTTCGAAGGTCTTTCAACATTTTCTTTGCTCGAGTTCCAACAGTACCTTCGGTTCCTTTTCTAGAGATGATTTCCTTTACACTCTCTTCGAGTTGATCCGGTAACTCCATATAGATCTTTTCCTCAATGGTACCGTGTAAGTATGCCGTTGTGATGTCTATTTGGTGTATTTTAATATTATGTTTTATTGCGAGACCCATGAGTAGACGCAAAGACCCTAAGCGAGCTACGGGAGCAAATATGTCGTGATAATCGATCCCGGGACGCTGTGTGAAGCCCCTTGCGACAAGTCGTGCCTTCCTTCTCTCAATTCGTCCTTCTGCATCGTATTTATTTCTGAGCACCATCCGACAATCTATGACCGGATACTTGGTAGGTCGGTCTACGATTTCCCACGTATCATTTTTGAGTAAGCATTCAACCTCTTTGATTATTGCATTTTTCCACTCTTCCTGGTCTGGTCCATTTAGTGCTTGTTGATAGTGAATTTCCGATGAGAGACTAATCAGATTGGCTTCTGCATCGCCGTTGGCCTCGGTGTCTCTAATGTCAGATGATTCTTCACGATCTGGTTCACGATCGACATCATCTTCCGAGCCAGCTTCAATGGAACGATTTCCTTCTTGTAGAAGTGTAAACAGTTTTCGAGGTCGGCCGCGTTTTCCAGTGAGGAGTTTTCTCGGTCTCCCGCGACCTCTTCTTATCATTTCACTGATCATTGGAGATTCGTCTTCGTCCTCGTTCGTTGATAAATTTTGTTCTATCTCGTCTTCCGATTCTTCAGGACGTGTATAAAATTCACGAAAATCAGTGTTCTTTAAATTATCGGTCATCTCTTGCTCATGATTTATCGGTTCCGCAAATTCTTCCATGGATTGTGTAATATTGAGGAATTTTATGTCTCGCGTGACAATCACCCTCTGCTTGGGACCCATACGCGAAAGCTTCTCGACGGTTCGTCATATCCAAGGAAAGTACATTTTATACCTCGAGGATCGAGTTTTCCTTTTCCGGGAGTTTTATCCAACATAAAAGCTGTTTCTCCGAAGATTCGTAAGTGTTCGACGTTTGGACGTCTTCCGTGCCATGCTTCAAAAGGCGTTTTTCCTTTTAACACGTTTGTGATGCACCGGTTTCTAATATAGTTGGCCGTAGCCACTGCTTCCGCCCAGAATGAAACAGGAAGTTTAGACTGTTTCATCATACATCGAGCCATTTCTATAAGAGTGCGATTTTTTCTTTCTGCAACTCCATTTAGCTGGGGCGTGTACGGCGTCGTGAGTCTTTGGGTGATACCTTCCTCCTTCAGGAATTGATCGAATTTTTCATTGCAAAACTCGCGTTCATTATTCGACTGCAGATTTTTTATTTTTCGTCCGGTCTGCCTCTCAACTAAGGCCTTAAACTCCTTGAAGGTTTGCATAACCTCGCACTTGCTGCGTAGAAAACGTACTTCCGTCCAACGTGAATAATCGTCTGTGAACGTAAGGATGTATTTTGCTCCTCCTCTGGATTCGTTACGCATTGGTCCACATATGTCGGTATGGATGATGTATAGTAATTGAGAGTTTCTCAGAGATTGTTTCTTAAACGGTAGTGCTGTGAGCTTTGCCTCTGAGCAGATTTCGCAATTCGTTGGTGTCTTATCTTTACCCAGGTTAAGTCCGGAAACGGCCTCCTTGTTGTTCATCTCCAGAAGATCACTCCAATTTAGATGGCCGAACCTTTCGTGCCAAACAGTCATCGAAGACCTTGGTATTCCGGTGGATGCTGCGTAGGTTGATGCATTGCCTGGTTCATAAAGAAAATATAGATCTCCTTTCCGATTCGCAGTCAGAATCGTTTTTCCGTCGCTGTTTCTAATTTCAGCATTTTCCTTAGTGAAAATAATGTGATTTCCAGCGTCCGTGATTTTAGCAACAGAGATTAGATTGCTACGTAGATCAGGTACATGTAATGTATCCCTCAGACTTATAGATCTGGTTGCGTTTCTATTTTCAACAGTAACCTTCGCCTTTATGTCCGTTGATCCATAATTTGCTAGATTCAGTCTCGTGCTCTCAACGTTCGAAATTTCTGTGAACTTCTTGTTATCGCGGCATAAATGTGATGTACATCCACTATCAAGACACCATGCATTGTCCTTCCAAACGCCGCCTAATGAAAATGACGTACCTGCGGCGGAAGATAAAAATGAAATGTCCTCACAAGTAGCTGCTTTTTCCTTGTTTTCCGTATCCTTCGAATTTCGTTCGTTATTGGGACAATCTACAGCCTTGTGTCCTGTTTTGCGACATCGATGACATTTGAATTTGAATGTGTTGCTGGATTGAGTATTTTCAGCCTTGTCAGCTGGCTTACTGATCGTTTTGTTGATCTGCTTCTTTTTGTTAAATCTTCATTTCCGAGCAACCATTGCATGGTCATCGGATTCACTACGTTGTCTCCTTGTCGCGCTTTCATCCAGAATCTTAACCTTTAATTGATCTGGGTTAGGTAACGCGTCTCGCGATTCAACCGCGCACCTGAAATTGTCAAAGCTTTCCGGCAGACTATGCAAAAGAATTATAGACTGTAATTCGTCACTGACCTGTATAGTTAGTTCTGCTAATTTGTCGACTATATTAAAGAACTCGTCAACATGTCGTTGAACGTCACCGTTCTCATTTAGCTTGTAGGTTATCAGCCGCCTCCACAACGATACCTTCTTTGCAGGACCCTTCGATTCAAAGAATGATTCTAGCTTAAGCCAAATATCCCGAGCCGTGATACAGTTTTTAATCTGTTTGAGTTCGATATCGCCGACAGCCAAATACAGATCTGCCTTGGCTTTTTCGTCCTCTTCTATCCACGCTTGTAATTCGACGCCTGCTTCAGGTTTCGGTTTTGCACCACTTACGTATGCCCACGTTTTATTTTTTGTCATTAGAGTCTGAATCCTTAGCTTCCAGGTATCATAATTCTCTCTGGACAGCAAAGGTATGCGCATAACGTTCGACGTTTGCCCTTCCATATTTTCCTCGTGATGGTTACACCTACACGTAATTCTCGCGTCCTTCCGGTTTTCAATTCTACCGTTAATAACCTCTCACGTGTGGCACTCGATGTTTATCGAACGAGAGAAACGATTATTCTCCTGGGCCCATAACCTGTTAAGGCGGGAGGGCAATAGATATAAGCAGAGTATTTATAATCGATAGCAGTTTATTCTAGTTGTCCATACGGCAGTTGCCTTCACAAGACATTCGTGTAACAGGTCGAAACACAAAGGATACAAAGTAGGTAACAACCGTTAAAAGTGGCGTTGACACGCGTGTTCCAAAAGTACGAATAAAGATACAAGAAACGTCGATGACGCCACGCATGATGCAGCGCCACACCAAGTTCAAATATGGCGCGAGATACGCTAAATGTAGAATGTTAACATTAATATCTATAATTAAAAGTAAATTTATATTTAGTTGGGAGGATAATTAAATTAATAAAACTTTAATTTGATGAAGATAAAAATTATTAAGAATAAAAAAGGATATTTAATAAAATAAAAAAGAAATAGTTACCTTAGGAATAACAGCTTAATATTTTTAGATAGATCATATATATAAAAATGATTGCGACCTCGATGTTAAATTAAGAAATAAATTAAATGAAGAAGTTTAATAATTTAAGTCTGTTCGACTTACAATATCTTACATGATTTGAGTTTAGATCGGCGTGAGCCAGATCGGATTCTATCTATAATTAAATAATTAAATATTTGTACGAAAGGACTATATTTAAAAATAATATTTTTTAAAAAGATAAAAAAATAGATATTTATTTAATATTGATTATTTTGGCAGAGTTAAGTGCATTAAATTTATAATTTAATATAAATATATAATATGTATATAAATAATAATTTTATATATAGAATATATAGTATTAAATTTAATAAGTTTGATTTTGTTAGAGATTATAGTATTAGTTGGTGTAGCTTATATTACTTTATTAGAGCGAAAGATTTTAAGATATATACAAATTTGAAAGGGTTCAAATAAAGTAGGATAATTTAGGTTTATTACAACCTTTTAGAGATGGAATTAAATTATTTAATAAGGAAGTATTTAAGATTTTTAGTAATTGTGTTCACTTTAGGGGAGCCACCTCCAATGACCTTGACCTTGACGTATGTTGTCAAGATCATGACCCTGAGTAACCTCCAACAAGTTTTAGCCGTCGCTCGCCCTTCGTTAAAAAGTTATTAACAATCATAGCTTTAAAATTAACATATGATATATAATACATGTATGCTATTATATATGTATAAGTTGTATTCTACACCTTTTCTTCTCCAGGAACATTAAACTTTCCACGCGAAGTAACTTTTACCCCCCCCCCCCCCATTACCTTTTTCAGCTAATTTAATTAGGAAGCTAGTACTACGCAGATATGAATGTTTTACTATTTTTACTGGGGTTTTTTGAAGAACAAGGTCTATGAAACAAAACCGAAAAACATTGATGACTTAAAGGAAAAGATAATTCAATGTTCTAATACAATATCTCAAGAAATGCTGCAACTTTTATAGCTTATCTCGAGAGCTTTCCAAAGCACTATAATAAAACATTTTTTCATTAAGTATTTTTTGAGTTATAAAGGTTTGAAGTTAACAATTTGTTAAGTGGCGTGTGATTCCGGCCAGTTAAGGCAAGGAGTGGCGTGTGATTCCGGCCAGTTAATTGGTCTCATTATTCCGCGCATAAAAGTATTAAGGTTATGATTATTGAAAACTAAATAATACAAAAAAAAAATAAAAAACATAAAAAAGTAAAAAAAAAAAGGTTCTCAAAATCGTCTACCTCCTCGCGGTGAGAGTCGGTAAACTTTGAAATATTCAAAGGCAAAAGACGTCGTTTCAAATTTTGAAAACGTGGTCCGCTATTCCAGATACGTCAAGTTGAATATTTTTTATTAATTTTTTAATTTCGTTGATTACAGCGCCATCTGTCAACAAAAATAATTATAATTATAGGTAAAAGTTACGTAACTTTTTCTGAAGAAGAGAAATCTGCAATAAAAATTGGGGGTTCCCATTTAAAATTTTTAAGTTACCCCCTCTATCACCCCCAGCGGGTGGGGGTGGGGGGTTGTGTTGGGTGTCACTGGATAGCTCTTTTGAAACCATTGAACACGTGTATTTTTACTTTTTTGATTCCATGTGTATTTCTCGAGATATTCGATGGTTTCCATACTTTTTGGACACCCTGTATATATAAGTACTATTCTACACCTTTCCTTGTCCAGGAACATTAAACTTTCCACGCGAAGTAACTTTTACCCACCCCCCCCTCTGCACAGGGGCACACGACTTCTACGATTGTACTGTTTCTATGATAGTACTGTCGGGGCAGACCCCTGTGACGGTGTGGGTGCGGGGGGGTGGCCGAAGGCCACCTCCTTGCACCCGCCCGCGTGCGTGCATGCATACGTGCGTGCGTATTCCATTCATTATATAACGATTATGAGTCTATTACTTGATATTTTACACACACACAAACGGGCGGGTGCAAGGAGGAGGCCTTTGGCCACCCCCCCGCACCCACACCGTCACAGAGGTCTGCCCCGACAGTACTATCATAGCAACAGTACAATCGTAGAAGTCGTGTGCCCCTGTGCAGGGGGGGGGGAGGGGAAGCAAAAGTTACTTCGCGTGAAAAGTTTAACGTTTTTGATTACGGAAAAGTGTAGAATAGTACTTGATATCATACATATATAGCAGAAATGAAACGTATATTTTAGAACTATGATTGCTAATAACTTTTTAACGAAGGACGAGCGACGGCTAAAACTTGTAGGAGGTTACTCAGGGTTATGACCTTGACAGCATATGTCAAGGTCAAGGTCATCGTGTAACCGTCTCCGAAATTTCGGAAATGGTTGCGATGCGTCATTTAATGATTCAGACGTATCTATAAAGGCTTGATTCACATGTTAAGGGCGATCAGACGGTTACATCAAAAGATGGCCAATCCGAGCTCCGCGAAGGAGAAACCCATAGTTCGGAGGAAGTCCAAACAGCCACTGTAGACGAGGAGATACCAGCCGTGCCCGGCGAAGAGCCCTCCACTGCTGTAAAGCCTACCTGATTTATTTTTTTTTCTTTTTTCGTATATGGAATAATTATAATATTTTATCTTCCCTTAGAGTTAAGACAAAGTATATAAGTAAAGGCTCTTACAGCCAATAAAGAATTTTGAGTACAATTTATAAAGCAGTGTAACGTTAAAAGATTAAGTTTGATAAAAGTTTATTTGTTAATCCGTGAAGGGTAATTTATTTGGGTTAAGTTTGACTAAGTTTATAAAAAATTAAAGAGATTTAGTAAAAACAATTTTATATCTTTTATTCCTGGTTGTATAGTTATATAAGTCTTCCATGCGAAAGGGGACTTACTGCGGAGCACGTACTAGCTCTGAATACCTGTAAAAAATAGGTTAAGTTAAATATTTTATTTTCGAGAGTTTGATAATTTTTTTATGAAAAAGCAACACCAGGACATTACGTGAGTAAAGTTATATTAAGATTGATTAAGTATTCAGCCAATTAGAGCTGTTAAATAATATTATTGACAAGTTTGAGTTTATTTTCATTAAGCGATAATTTTCCCTGATGTGGGAACAAGTTATAAGCATAGATTATAAAGAGCGTCAGTCTCAGAGCTCGGATACGCGAGATAGAGCTATCCGTACCTTTTGTTTAATTTCGTCACGAACGGCGATAGGCTCTCGAGACGCACTTCTCAATAGCCAGTGTATCTTGTAAGTTTGAAGTGGATAATAGCTTCGCTTACTGAGAAAAAATTAGTTTTCCAAAAAAAACGCGAGAACCGCGAACAAGATCACTGGAGGCAGGGTAAAAAACGTCCATGATGACGGCCATACCACTTCGAGAATATTTAACATTTTTCATGATTTTGATTTATCACGAAAGATGAACGATTTTGAAGCGCTATAGCGTTCACAGATTTTCATTTCGGACAAAAGTAAGTTCCGGAAAAGTTTACCGTTCATTACGCGAATTATGTCATGAAGATCATCTTTCGTAGAAAAGGTATTAATTCTATTTTTATTTTCCATGTATTTAATTCTAGGGCGCACTCATTGTAAATAGTAAAAGTAAGTTGTAAAAATGATATAACAAGTACGACTACCCTTAACAGCGACAAACAGAGCCAAAGAGTTCATAGAAACTCACCCGAAGTGATTGACGCCCGAATTAACTGATTTTTTCCTGATTGGTCGATCGTCGGAACTAATCAGGATACAGACCACATGGTGGATCGCGACATAAGGAACAGCCTTAAGCTATTCCCGCTTGTTTTTCGAAAAGATTATCTTATTGGTTAATTTGCGGGCCACTCCCAGAGCAGACCACAAGGTGGAAGCTCTCATGAGAAGGAGTTTTTCCCCTTCTCTTAGAAGTCTTTCTGACTTCATCGCTCCATTGGCCAGTAGTGAGAGCCAGTTGGGTGAAGGCAGCGATATGCAGCCTAAATCAAATTGCCGCCTTGAACCGGCGCTATCCTAACAAAGGATATCATCCACCAAGGCCCTGATTGGCTCCTTGAGATAGCAGCAGCGAATCAGGGATAGCGTCGGTTTTCGAGCTAACGGCGAAACAGGATTATTCCAGAGCTTTTGATTCCGAGCCTTCGTAAAGGAAGGACGTGCGGTACGCGGCTCTGAGTGTATTAATAACGCGTAATAAGTATAATTATTCGTGATAGACGATAAATAGAGAATATAATCAGCTCCGCGGATACGCGATAAATATATTTTTTCTATAAATTATCCGAGTGTGTGTGTGATATAATAAACATTATATATTTTATCATAAAAGACTTGTTGGTAATACTTACCTTCCCGATACTTACCTGGAGACGTCTGAGGATCCTTGCAGCTTCCACGAGGATATCCGGAGATCCAGAGGATAACCTAAAACAGAGGGAAAGACCGGTTAGCAATACCTTCTTCGTTGGCAGGGTAAAACGAAGTGGCGACCGTTTTAAAAGATTGAAAAATAACGAGATTGTAAGTTTTCAAGGTAATAATAGAATTTTCAGATTAATTAACAATAGCGGCCGGTCATAGTAGTTGGTGTGTCAAGTTAACTTCCACGCAGTATAAAAGTTGATCATCTTCGGTGACGAATGTTTATTAATTAAGGACCTGACCTCGCTGTCATCTTAATTGAAGTCAGTTAGACGAGGTATCGACAGGATTTATTGCTTTTATTAAAATCAGACATTTATTATCGCCATAATTTAAATTTTGAGATTTCTTGTAACAACTGAAAACATTTTCAGACTTGTTAATCGTAATAATTTTCCAAATTGGCGACCGTGACAGGACTGCATGGTTTCTTATTCAAGTGTAATAGTTACAGACGTGATTGAGGTCTTAATTAAGAAGACTCATTAACGCACGCACTAATTAAAGTCACAGAGACTAACGGATAAAGGTAGATGCATAAAGATTGCGACGAAAAGTAACTTCTCGTTGATTGACTCATTGTTAATCATTCATTAACGTAGCCTGTAATTAACAGTTGATTGCGTATTAATTAACGTAGCCCGTGAAAGAACGGTTGATTGCGTAAAGTATTTACACGTGATAGATCGCTGAATAAAGTGAAACGTGAAATATAACCATACGTTTAACAAAAAACACGATTGCATGTTTTTGCTCGTGACCATAATTGGCCTAATTATTGCATGATTTTACTAATATTTCTGCCTAATTATACTCTCTAGAGTCTATGCATGTAGACTATTAATTGATTGATATTTTGATGATAAAAGTGCTGAAAAGCCAAATTGCAAGTCGTTGCAGAAAAGATTGCGCGATTTCGAAGCATAAGAGAGAGAGGGCCTATGTTAGACAAAGAAAGGAATAGTAGCGTACGCAGGGAAGTTACAGCGGCCATCTTAGAAATATTCTGAAAATTGTATAGGCCGTAACGGAAGAAAATTGATTAAAGAAAGTCGCATAACGTAAATTGAGTACCAGTTCTGGAATGACAGATGGTACGTTGCATTGCAAAGAATTAATTAACGATTAATTAAAATAAAGGCTCACTGCATAAGCAAACAAAGTGTATGATTGATAAAGATTACCGAGTAGCAACTTGCAATTTGAATATTTATTGATGTGTTCAATATTTTATGATTGATATATATGTGCAACTTGTATAAGATTGATCTCTATGTGCATTTAAGATTCAAAAAGCTTAGTTTTGATAGGTTTACGCAGTTGACGAGCGCGAAACCTGATTAAATTCATGCGTAACGGGTAAATCGCGGAATTCTTTGAACGCAAGTAGGTAAATCTAATTGGTAGAGTCGAATTAAAACGCGTAACAGTGATTAAACGTGTAATTCGCGTAACTGAAGTTCGAGAAACGACGTGAGATCGTATTTGAACATTGATTTTGATTAAATTTGAGAAGTAAAATCGAGAAACGATTAAAGCCGATGATTGGCTATTTGATTAATGATATTTTCGGTAAATGATATTCACGATTTAATGATCGGTGATTGGCTAATTGCCAAATAATATATGTTCCAAGTCATATACATGATTCTAAGAACGTTGGTTGGCTAGAAACATCGCGAAACACGATTTAACGATAGAATTCCAAATAATAAGCGGATTCGTGATATTTTGAAACAGAATAAGATAGGATTTTTGAAAAGAAATTTAATACGACGGAGAGCTTTCGCGCCAAGCTTAAAAGTATCTAAGAAGACAAAATAAAGATTTTAAGAGTAAAAAATATTACGAAAATATAAATCGTGTTTAAAACGCTTAACAAAGTCTGATGAGACGGAATTTAACGAAAATTTTGAGAATTTTTTTTAATTATTTTAAAAGTCACGAAATATATAGAAACGGTGATTAAACATCAAAATTTGAAGTAAAAAAATTTTTATTGAATTTTTCAGTCGTACGAAATCAAAATCCGGCTTTGCCAACGCGGGAGCGCTGCTCAATTTTTTTTTAAGATTCGAAATACTTTGAAAAATTTTTTTTTTTTTTGAAAATTTAAAGTGTACAAAAGTAAAAAAACGGCATTGCTACAGCGGAAGCGCTGCTCAAATTTTTCGCGGTAAAACAAAACTTAGAAAATTTTCGGGAAAATTTAGTAAAGTCAAAATAAAGTGACGAGTAAAAACCAAAAAGGGTTAAGATTACCGCGGGAGCGCTGCTCAAATTTTCAAAACTTGAATGAACTTGGAATAATTTTGAGAGGGAATTTTGACATTCCAGAAACGTGATTACCCAAATCAAAAAACGGTTGAATTACCGTGGAAGCGCTGCTCAAATTTTCTAAAAATAGAAAACTTAGAAAATTTTTTTTTTCGAAAGATTTTAAATTACAGAAACGTGATTATTAAAGTAAAAAACTGGCTAGGCCACCGCGGGAGCGCTGTTCAATTTTTTTTTAAGTAAAAGAGACTTAGAAAATTTTGACAAGAAAAATTTATCTTTAAAAATATTAAAATGGACGATAAAGAAGACTTATCTCCATACAAAACGCGTAAAGGAACGGTCGATGAACGCGAAGGAATCCAAGAAGGACCGATAACGCAAGGAACGTCGTTATTTAGAACCCCACAAGAATCGCAACGATTCATATCAAAATATCAAGTTGAAGATGATGAAATGGACAATGCTAGTAACGTTGATCCAGGCTCAAAAAATAAATTGATTATAGAAATGATGAATCGAATTAAAGAATTAGAATCACGATTATCGACGTACGAAATACGCGACGTGACAAAACACAAAGGTAAGGAAGATGTACGTGATACAAACGCGAAACCGGATACGCAAAAAGCGGAACGAAGAAACGCGACGTTGAATCCTGCCGAGAACAAAGTTAAATTAATAAGAAGCGGATATCTGAGGAATCCATTTGCCGAGTTGGAATACTTGGGAGATCCTGATTTACATAATCCTGTTCGATTTATAAATAAATTTGAGAGGATTGCGACCCACGAATCAATTGAAGAGCCAGACTTGATTTATTTCTTTGAAAAGTCCATGAAAGGCAACGCAAATATATGGTTCAACCTAAGAGAACCAGAGACTTTCGTAGAAGCGAAAGAATTTTTTTTAAAGAAAATTGGAGTGATGAGATACAGGCACGATTTCGAGAAAAAATATACACGCATAAGTATAAGTTCTCTAAGGAGACATCTATGGCGGACTATGCTCAGCAACTTGCCATTGAGGCAAAGACACTAGAACCTCCTATGAGTGAGGCCGAGATAATACGAATTGTTAAAAGACATTTCGGTCACGAGGTTAGTCATACGACCTACGACGGTAACGACAGTCGAGGAACTAGTAAATTTGTTAAGCGCGATAGACGCTGACAAGAAAATCGTCGGGAAGAAATTCGATGATAATAAGAAATTCGATAACGATTCAAAGCGAAACGCGAATAAACCGAACGCGGGTAAACAAACCTTTGCGAAACCAATCGGTAACGCGGATTTCAAAGGTAAATTGAATAACTACAATAAAGGCTATTCATGGCAAAATCGTGACGGTAATAATAATAATAAAAATTCAAACAGAGCATTAGTACCGGTTTATGCGAATAGTAATGTATCTTATGATCCACGCGTAACGAAAGCAGGAAACGTTCTAATTACGGAAATCCCGGCTAATATTGATACAAAACCCTTCAGAACGACAAGTAATAAATACATCGCGGACAAAAACAGGACAAAAGCGGCAAATAATATAAAACAACACGACAGAAATGTCCAGGACGCGAATAAGAAGGTGGCTGTAATGAAAATACCGCGAGATCGTGGTAGAATCGCGAAGAGTAGTAGCGATAATAATAACGATAAAGTCAAGGAAACACGTGACGAAAGAAAGTCTAAAAGATCTAGATACAATTGCTCTACGTCTGATAGCGAGTCAGTAGAGTATATAAGGGGATTCTAATCCAGGTCCTCTGAGGGGGGGTGAGGGGCGAGGGGAACCCGAGGCGCGGGGGGTCTACGTCACGGCAGGGAAGGGGGATGACGTCACGGATGCG
>NW_017280259.1:16470-21686 GCF_001594065.2 Cyphomyrmex costatus
AATAATAAAATTATTTCATATATATATTAATAATTTAATAATTTAAATAGCCCCGTGTTTTACATATTTAACTATCGCGATACCGCCGTCGCACGCGGTGAGGCTGTCGCACGCGGTGCCGCTCTAGCGATAACGCTGTCGCAGCGCGTTATATGATACCGCGCGAATAAGGAAAGAAGGAAGGTGACTAAAAATACTCTAATATGTAGAATTTTAAAATACATTTATTTAAAAGAAGCGTGACAAAATTTATTAAGAATAAGTAATGCAAATATATTTTTATTTACTTATTTATTTATTTACTTATGTGTATTTGGTTATTTAATAATCCCTTTACATATAATTCTCGTTTACCTTACATGTTAGTAATAAGTCTCGTTTAGTTTTTAAACTAATATTAAAGAGAGACAAGGGTACGAGAGCAAACAAATTCGTTAAAATATTTAATTTTATTCTAATGTAATAATACTACATCATTAATATTAACATCTTTCACAGTTTTTCCATCTCAACATCGCCATCATTATCGCCATCATTATCGGCATCATTATCGGCTCTCCTAAGTCCATCCATAATTTCCTTAGCATCTTCCTCCAGTTTTTGTGTTGATGCAATTAATACTTTGAAAACCTCATTTATGTCTGTCATAACATCAGCCGTACCATACCTGGAACAAAATAATATAAAATTAATAGTGTAAATAAATATTCGAAACTTCTCACCTCTATATAAATAGACGTTTCAACTAAATGAAACGTGTTAGTCGATATTTTCTGAACGTATTAAGGATAAAATTTAAGAATCTAGGAAACATGAGAATATGGATCCATTGAAACATGAAAATTTATATGATATGTATAATCTATATATATAATGTAATACTTACGCTCTTCCTATCAGGCGGTTATTATCACCGATGTCAAACGTAATTCGGAACGCTCCAGACGCATGTGTAGCGATATCGGAAGCCACACTCTGGAGCTTGCAGGCACAGTCAGATAACACCTCAGATTTTTCAAGTAACAGACGTACTTGCATGTTAATATAATTAACATTTGCAATAAACATGTCAAGGTTCTCCATTTTTATTAAATAACTAACAACTGACTGCCTAACAACTGACTGATAGACTGACGGACCGCAGGGCTGTGCGCGAATTTATACTAAAAGATGTACGTGACAATATGACATCATTTTGAAAAGAGACCGCAGCATCAACATTTTAAAAAGTTCAGTATCTCCATGCAAAAAGTGCAATGCCTCGGTTAAAAATATATTATCTTAATCAAAAGTATACTTCAGCTAAAAAAAAGTATACGAGAAGACAACGCGCTCAAACGATTCCATAAAGAAACTTCAGCATTTTTTAATCCATTGCAGCATTTGAAGCGCAATTATACATATATCAAACAGCTATTTAACACTATCGAACAGCTATCAAATAGCTATCAAACGGCTATCGAACAGCTATCAGACAGCTATCGGTTCACTGTAAACAGCTATCAAACAGCTATCGAACAGCTATAGAACCGCTATCGAACTGCTATAAACAGATATCAAACAGCTATCGGTACATTGTATACAGTTACCAGTCTACTTTTGACTTATATCTATTATGTGGGTGATACGGGTAACGGAAATAAAACGTATTTATTTAAAAAATCTTACATTTATTTTAAAAATCTTACAATTATTCCTGGTGTTGCGACCACCAGTTGAATATTTTAAATACATTTTGCAAAGCACAAGTCTTCCACACCGTATCGTATTACAAGCATCTATATTACGTAGGGATTCTACATCTTCGTAATGCGCATCTAGAGTTTCAACGATCGCATTATCGCAATCGAGAATGTCAACTAGCCATTGTCGTTTTTCAAGTCCTTTTAGATATACGAGAGCTTCATCGTCTTCTGTTACAGCCTCTGTGATTAGACGTTTCGCCATGCTGTACGGGACCATCCCGTCATCCCATCGCAAACCATGGTGATAAGCACTCAACCAGGAAGCGCAAGATTTGTCGGATCTTGTCAGTAAATTCCATGGTATAGGACATGAAAAAATGTAGTGTGTGATAACAGTTCCTCTTCTCAGCACCGCTACTTCCTTGACGATAAATTTCTTGTCTACGACGAATCCTTGTAGATCCACAAACGTTGGTATGATCATGACGAGCATTTATTCGAAACTGCACTCATATCAGTGTTAATCTCTCTTAAATTGAAGATAATTGCTGACGGTGCGATTTACATAATCTTGCGCACTACGTTGGACAGCGGGCAGTATTCGATAACACGATCGTGTATGATGAGGCAATAGGCGGTAGTATTGGCGGGTACATTCTCCTTGCAGTCAAATTCTATTCGTACATCCACGGTAGCGCTCTTGACGGATTCGTTTTGTCGCGAGCAGTCAATGACCGCAAACGGTCCTTTCTCGATAAACGAGAGTACATTGAGCAGCGTTTCGAAGCAGTCGATTCCATAATATGCCTTACGAAAACGCGCGTACATATCAAACAGGAGAGCGTATCTCTTTTGGTCGAAATCGAGATTCAAATCACCGTACGGATAAAACTCTGAATTGAGATAAAGCTTCACATTACTCAATTTACAATCATCAAACACGCTCGCATCTTGAGACATGATATTCTTTCGACCGGTCTGAAGAGCAAAGATAACGTAACGCGGCTTCTCGAGTTGAGTCGCCGTTTTGACAGCCCATGTATGCTTCGTCGTACTCTGTAACAGAGGATACTCGTACAGATCCCATGAGCGAAAACTCATACTGAGATAACGACCGCTTTCCAATGCTCGCAGCATTGATAGTTTAGTGATCTCGTTTAGCATAACATGAGGCATCCGCCATTGCACTTTGATCAGTTCAACCTCCGGCTCCGTCGCTGAATTTCCCAGTATACAATTGTTATCGTTGCGCGCTCGTATCAAAATCAATTCATGGCGAGCGTTAACAATCACGCGTTTGTAATCCTCGCAAAAGCCCAACAGCATGTTGAGCGGTACGCAAAAGTTAAAGTAACCTTCCGTTATATCGGATCTAGAATTCCACCCAGCGTTCAACGCAATCAAAGACTTGTCATACGTCAACGATACATAGTTCTTGAGGGTACTGGTAATTCCAACATTTCTGTTGCGATCAATCTCCACACTGTTGAGTTCATACCGAATTTCATCAAACATGAACGCTATGCAATTATTTCCAAGCGTTGTTGGCGTCTCATCATCCTTCTTCTTCACAGTCAATCTTCCTTCAATGTAGAGAAAACTTTCGCATGGCAAAGTGTATAAATCCTGCTGCTGTATAGGTATTCGTATCTCGTCGCTATGTCCAAACGTTGTATTGGCGTATGGATTGTACGTATGAAATTCAAACTTGACGATGCGATCGTCAAAGATCGGCTCACTGACAATGTTCAAGATATTAGCCATTTCGTACGATAAAACCCAACGACTTTAAAAATGCAACGTTGGACGCACTGAGTCTTTTTCTAGATGAAATCTCTCCGTTAAAATCTCTCTTCTGTTTCGGTTGTTCATTCAGCACAAGCATCTCACGTTAGCGCCGCCGTCTTCGTACATGCAATCTAACGGTAACCTCCTCTCCACGAAAATCGAGCAAAAATTGATCCACCACGCGAATCGTCAGATCCGTAATGCTCCGTACGACGATCGGAAGGTAAATGATTTGCGTCGGCCTTTCCGATATCTTATATCCTGGTGGGACAATCGGTGAAAACTCGTGTATCGTGTGCACGCACTTGTCGTTGCTGTACGCACCCGCGGTCACGTTGCACTCGATACGAACAATGTTTACGTTGATGATATTTATTGGCACGTCCGACTCATACCAATGTTGCGGTTCAAGCACGCGATTCGATGAAAATCCCAATAGCGGTCCAATGCTGTAAGGTTTGGCGAAATTTATCGAATATGCACATCTGATTTCACTCTTCATCGTATTGTTTTTGACGCGAATTACCAGTGGATACTCGTCATCCACCTTACGTTTTACACAACGAGAACGTAAAATTTCACGCTTCAAATACCGCTCTATATCGCGCAGTTCGTACGATCCTTCGGGAATCACAATTTCCTCATTGTCGAAATAAAACTTGTTGTTTGTCGAATTTACATTCGGTAGAGTGTAGTATGTTTCAAAGTCAGTTAGACCGAGCTCGTAATCGCCATCGCTCAAATCTACCGCCGGAAAATAGCTCACGGCTAGAACACTACTCTTGCCCGTCAGCGTAAACGTCAGCGACATGTTTGAACGAATACTGAGTTAAACCGCGCAATGTCAGTCTTTAAATTGTTTATCACTCGTCCGTAGAAACTGTAGACACAACTGTCCGCAATTGCTCTGATTGTAACGTTGATAAGGTATGTGATTTTACCGGATTACACAGTTTGTTAGATATCGCTCGAGTTCCTATAGTCCGGGAGCCAGTAACAGATTTAGGTCGGTTATTTCCTCTCAGCCGATAACTCGTAGAATGCTTTAGATAGTTGTCTGAAGAAGCCTCGTGAACGTCAGCTGCGGCACTATTGGTGGATGGGCCAACGGCAGACGCCAAATCACGTTAAAAAAAAAAACGTTTTTTGTGATTTCCTCCCGATTGAAAATTTGACAATTAATACTTAACATCATACTGAAATGAGAACAAAACGTCAGCTGGCTGCACTGCGGTGGATTATACGTCAGCTGCTCATGCGAACATGATAAAAAAAGAAGAATTTTCTGTGATTTCCTCTCGATTGAAAATTTGTCAGATAATAGTTTACATGATACTTGAATAAAAAATAAACGTCAGCTGGGTGCATGTCGGTGGAAAACCCGTCAGCTGACGCAATGCAATGTGTGGCGCGGAAAGTAGGTGTAAGTACCGCTCGTGTATTTACATACACCAGCTGATGTGTTTTCCCCCGGCATACAGCCAGCTGATTTATTTATTTACTTCAAGTACTATGTTGACTCTTATCTGACAATTTTCCAATCGAGAGGAAATAAGTTACCTTAAGTTATTCGACACAACGCTCATGGTACGCGTATTGGTGCAACGCGTAATTCATCACTTTAGCATGCATTTTCAATTCATTAAGAGAAACAAACAATAAGAAATAAGTAGATGAATAAAAAAATTATTTAAATATGTGTGAGAGAAAAATAAAATTTATTTATAAAAATAATTCAATTTA
>NW_017280259.1:23623-29081 GCF_001594065.2 Cyphomyrmex costatus
ATACATACATACATATTTATCCTGTACGTTTCAATTTTCATACATGCGAACAATAATATTAGTCAAAATAATAATACATACTGTGTTGCTGAAGAAGATGATCCTGCTGTCGATGCTGATATAGAAACTCTATACTTTGGCGGCAAAGCTGTGAAGCGTCTATAGCACACACTGTGATATAATTGGAAACGATTTGTCTGTGTAGGCAGCACAATACTTTTTCCAACTAAATTGTTGTTTTTACGGATACTTAATATTGCATTGCACTTGTCAATAGTTTCTTCATTAAATGATTTCAACTTTGAAGCCGTCTTTTTGCAAAAGACGCAATACGTAGTTATGTTTGACATTTTCGTGTTGAACTTTCGTGTCGAATAATTTAAAGTAACTTATTTCACAATTCATGTCACAATTCATGGATTCATAAAGACAATGTATTATAAAATTATAAATTATAAATTATACATTATAAAATTAAACATTATATAAATTATATAAATTATATATTATACATAAAAGTATATTAAATATCCTACATTAAAGTGTATTAAATATCCTTTATAAATTATATTACATATTATATATTAAATATATTATACATTTTATACAAGTTATATGTATGTATGTATATGATATGTGTTTTATTTACACCGGTAATGTCCCCATGGCAGCGTGTTGGTAGAATCTGGTACGATATACCGTTTATCATCATGTGGACTTAGAGCGATTTTTGTTTCCGATATTGTATACACCTCGTGTAATTTCGATCTGATGCACGATTGTCTGCGCATCATTTCAATAACATCATTCAAGCATTTCGTGTAATCATCAAACGTTATGGATCTTGCCACAACGTTGCTTTTGACACCCTTTGCCTTTTTCGTATCCTTCTTTCCTTGTACACGTAAAGCGTACATTTTCGCTCTAAGCCCGACGAATTCAGTCATGATGGCACCGTTGTTTTCGTCTTTCATAAGACCAGGAACTTTTTTATTCGCGAGCGGAATACTGTACTGGTTGTCAATAGAGTAATCGCTAGTGTCAAATCTATTTATGTCGCGTTTTATAATTTCATATACATCATCACATTCCACATGATATATGAGACTATCAGTATCGGTATACATAATTTTACATTTTTCGCGAAACAACGGTGTCATATATTCGTGGTGAAATTCATACAAACACGTTTTAGATATATCGAGGATGCACATACCCACGTATATCGGTTTGTCGAACTTCACCTCGAGTTTACGCAGCTCTATCGCGACCAGATTCTCTGAGAAGACGCTACGACTGTGAAAGTTGGGTTTCGCGATCATTGCTTCAGCACCGTATCTGCCTTCCCATTTGGTTAATAATTTTACATCAACGCGATCGCGCACATTCTCCATGGTTTTACCAAATACCGCGTTATTCATAAGTTTGTATAAATTTTTCTCAAAATCGTTTTTTGCCAAAGTTCTAAATTTTGTATTTAATTCTATGTAATCGCGAAGCCATGGAGATTGCGTGAATTGCAATATACGGTGAATTTTTGCGATACGGAGGCCGTGACGAGTACATTGCTGCAGGTTGCGATAATGAATCACGTAACGCTGCTTATCGCATAACGTCGCGAGGAGCTTCTCATCGCGCTTGCCGGGCGGTTTCTCTCGCGTTGGACAGAACGGTAGGTCAGTGTGCGCGTCGTGGAGATGTTGCGGGTACTCAATGTCAACCTCGAGAATATAGCCTGTAGGTGAATCTAGCGCGATGATCGAAAAGTCGAAATTTTGCACGTCGTCGACCCATCGAAAATCAGCGTATGGCAATGGTTGACACATTGCCCAGCCATAGAGGTTGTTGACGTCATAGTACATTAAATATGATGACTGTTTCGATGGATCTTACGACGCCATGTATTTGTTGTTGGCTCGCGCGTACCTGTTTGAGCACTGGCTCAGACCACCGCGTATACCGCGCTCGACAAACATGACCATGTCAATGTCTGTAAGTAATTCAAATTTTACACCTGTATGCTTCAACATGGCATCCCATGTGAAACCAGGCAGGGTATAATAATACGCGGGGTCGAGCCCGTAACTCGCAATGCAGCTATCGCGGAAATTTTCAAATATGTCAGCCAACAACAATACATCCGTTTTTAGATACAGATCGCTATATTTACCGAGCGTTTGGATGGAGAATCGCTGCCACACGTTGACGGCGTGCGCGTAATCGCTCTCGGATACCGTGGCGTCCGTCAATGAACTGTAAAACGAATCGCGAGGCGGCAAGCACGATTCATTCAATTTTTCACTGCAATCAATGTACTCGTACGGAAAGACACCTTTTCGAGTTAAAAGATTGAAATTTTCTTCCGATAAATGAGAAAATTCGCGTCGCAGTACCCGCAGCTTGTCTTTATTGAGAAAAGATGCTAATTTGTCTAAACTAGAAGCGAGAAATCTATATGAATCTATGAAACGTAGTTGTATACAATTTTTTTTATCATCTATAGTATCATCAACGTGTTTAGTAAAAGATATATATTTTTCTTTAGTTATCGGTAATAAATCTACCTGTCCTTCGTACGCGGTGGCAATTTCTTTGATAATGAAATGAGCGTCGTAACCGGTTAAATTGTGAAAGACTACGGGTATGCAACGCGAATCCTTATAATTTAAATTACAATTTGAGTGCGCGGGACCTCTGTATCGCCCGGTGAGATGGCAGTGATCGCGTGTCCGCGTATCGTCTTTCATGAACGGTTTCTCGCACACGTGACAGTGCGTGGCGCTATTGAATTTTCGCCAGTCATCTCGCGTGAAATCCATGGGAACATTGGTCGAAATTATAGATTGCACACTATATGCTAAATTTTTCAATTCATCCGCGAACCATGATATGCAGTCTTTATCGCGGTGAAAACGATAGCCCGACAGCGAGTTGTCGTACGAGCAGTACACGTAATACCCGATACTGAAGACGTTGTGATGTTGGTACGTGTACGTGGATGATGCTGGTTCTTTATCCATCTTTTCCAGTGCGCATTCCAAATCGGCGTAGACTACGAACGGGACACGCTCCTTTCTGCAATGGTTCTTAAACTCGAGCCACTTGTCGTCCTCGCTCGGCAGCCTTATCGCACAATCGTTGAGTTTTCCGCAGTCGACGCTGTGAATCTCCAATTTAGCGCTCGAGCTAAAATAGTGGAGACATCTGAAAAAAAAAATATGTTTTTTATTATTTTATTATTTTATTATTATTACTATTGTTACTGTTATTATTATTATTATTATTATTATTATTATTATTAATTATACATACCTGTCGCAGAAGTATTTCTTATTCTTGGATCTGGTGACTTGCGATCTCACAAGGCGTGACAGGTCTTTAATTAACGCGAAATGTCCCTCGATATTATCCTCCATGTACAAGAGGTTTACGTGCTTGCTCCTCTTTCGGTCGGTGAGTCGTATCGGTATGATCCCATCCTCGATGGCGTAGACGTTGACGGAAATGTCGTTGAAATTTTCAAATTTTTTAATTTGACTCAACGTCATCGGGAACTCAATACCCGTGAGATTTAGTACCGATGAGTAGTGTGGATACGAAGATTCCCGTTCCCCATGACTTTCAGCGGTATGTAGAGCGGCAACCACCGACCATGCGAAACAAGCATTGTCTTTGGATTGCACGTTGATCACCGCTCTCTTTGATATAATTTCCTCAGGGAGTTTGATGTGACATCCCGCGCGCAGAGGATTCAGTTTATTCGCATTCACTGTTAAATTTAGTATACGCGATAACGCCCATCCACTATCGCGTTCTTGAAACTCTTCGAGCGATGCCAGGATTGGCTCGACAACGCGTGACACGTACCACTCGCGCTGATCGGTGCATCGATATATTTCATAGTTCCTGGTTGCGATGCTCTTGTTCGCGCGTTTATCGCCAGCTACGAATTCACCATTAAATACTGTATTTATCTTTATAGAGTCATATTTCTGTAAAACACACTGTACACGCTCGAGCACAATTTCACTCGCGTCTTCGAGAAATCGGCGGGGGTCGATGTGATTAGAGTTTATCACCGCGCCCGTTAGAATACGGCTTTCGAACGCTGTTTCTATCTCGCGCCATCGGAGTCCATATCCGGCGCCCACGTGCACGAATCGTCCGCGCACTGAATCTTTCAAACTCTCGAGCCGCGCGATACTTGCGATCACTGATTGTCTATTACCGATCGATAATCGCGGTCGTTTGATCCGACTCTGTTCTTCCAGAGATTCTATGAATTCGTCGCATCGCTGTTCCCACGCTACGTACTCTTCTCTGGTATTCAGCTGTGCTGCTTGCTCTATCAAATCTAGCTCCATATCGCTTGATTGACTAATGACACGATGCGTCTAAATCTTTGCGTTTTATATCAATCTATTTGGCAACGTTGCATTTGTATCAAATTACATTACTGCTCTCATTACCGGACGTATATTTTTCATAAAATCTTAAACAGAACTTGCGAACGTTGCATTTTTAAATATCGAATTACACTAATGATTTCATCACCGTATGTGTCTAAAAATTCTGTATTGTGCAAAATTCTTTCTTAGCAACTGCATATTAGCAAACGTTGCATTTTTAAAAATATTGAATTACACTGATGATTTCATCACCGTACGTGTCTTTTGCAAAATTGTTGCAGCTGCATATTTGCAAACGCTGCATTTTTTAAATATATATAAAAAACTGCATTTTTGCAAACGCTGCATTTTTGCAAACGCTGCAATTTTGCAAACACTGCGTTTTTAAAAAAAACGTTGGAGGGGGATACAGTTTAAAAGTGGTTCGTGCAACGTACTGCATCAGTTACTCAAACGATTTCAATCAGCATGGATTCTCACGTTCAGCATGAACTGTAAGTATTTCAGATATATCTATGTAAAAATTATATATCTATAAAAATATTCTATAAAAATATCTTATATTATTCATTCTTTATTGCAGCGCACGTAACATCATGGGTAGAACATATGCGTTGACTCCGACAGCGTACAAATTTCTTGAGATTGGGATCGCCGTGGGATCGATGTCTCACGTGGAAATTGCGATTAGTGATATCCGAGGCAACCGCATCATCCTACCGCACGCGACGTGGACAGCGTTCGTCGAAAAACGGGCGGATATAGAAAGATTGGTGCAATCGACTACACCATCATCATCGTTGATGATTCAAGATCTTGTAATGGAACTTGTCAAAATACGTGATGTGAACACTGTGAAATTATCTTTATGTGACAAGTGTATGTATATGAAACCGTCGACTGTACTATTCATGCTCGAACTCGAACAATGTGTTGATCATGCACATTTCAATTTGTGTCAATATACGAACAGTGTGAGTAATAAATTTAAATATTTCGTGACTTATTTACGTCAAAATTGTATTGTGAATAAATTTGAAGCTGTAAAC
>NW_017280259.1:29709-36761 GCF_001594065.2 Cyphomyrmex costatus
CCTGCCGTGACGTCATACCCCTCGCCTGCATTCGTGACGTCATCCCCCTCCTCTCCCGTGACATCATACCCCTCTCGCCCTGTGACGTCTCCCTCCCCGTGACGTCATACCCCCTCGCCCGCATCCGTGACGTCATCCCCCTCCCCTGCCGTGACGTCATACCCCTCTCGCCCTGTGACGTCATCCCTCTCCGTGACGTCATACCCCCCTCGCCCGCATCCGTGACGTCATCCCCCTCCCCTGCTGTGACGTAGACCCCCCGCGCCTCGAGTTCCCCTCGCCCCTCACCCCCCCCTCAGAGGACCTGGATTAGAATCCCCTTATATACTCTACTCGAGTCAGATCGTATTAACGCGATACGCGTGAGAGAGCTAATTAAAGCGCCTAGCGAAATGAAAACGCAGATGCGTGATAAACAAAGTTATAGCGAAATGTTGAAATGGAATTTAAGAAATAATAATGGGAAAGAATACCCAGAAATAATTAAAGCGCGCAAACACTCGATTCAACCGGATGTTAAGATAAATAGTACGCAATGTCAGACAAACAAACCTAAATACCAGAAGGAGTCTTGCGAAGAGCGGAAGTACAACGCGAAGATGTGGGAAAGTCAAAACAAAAATACCATGAGGAGTAACAAGAACCGTGTAATGCAACAAATGAGAGAAAATTTGAAGGAACTGTTAAAGGGAATTCAGGAAAGATTGCAAATGCAAAAGAATAAAGAGAAAGAATCGACATTGACTGAGAATAACAATGATCGCGAAAAGCGAAGACTAGAACAAATCCGGAAGAGTGAAGAAAGGATCTTTAAGAGAAAGAAGTATTTCCAAGATTCCAAAGATGCGTGGGAAAGTTTCAAGAGTAAGCAAAGGTTAAAGAAAATTAAGATAGCGACGAAGGAAGTCGTGAAAGATTGGAATAAAGTCTGCAAAGACTTAAAAAGAGTGCCGAGTCCAGAGAGGGCGTGCAAGGTATATACAAAATCCCAGATAAAAGGACAAAATAAGATTAAAATTAATCTACAGTATAACAAGGAGAATGATCCAGATATCGCGAAAAAAGGGAAAAATCGTTCAAAGAGAAATCGAATACACGAACAAATCTTCAACGATGATGGACAAATGAGATTTAACAAGAGTTTAGCTTCTAACTCTAAAAGACGGACGGTAAATGATCCGCAATATGAGCAAAGAAAATGTAAGAGATATCAGATAGATTCTCAGAAATTTCCAAAGATGGAAATAATCGTCAAAAATGATAATGACAAGAAGATGTATTTCACGAAATGCAATGAACGCAGCCAAGCGTTAAAATATATTCGGAAGAATATTATAAGAAATAAAAAGATAGCTACATTAAATGCTAGAATATGTTCTCTGAGAGAGGATGACGATCCCGAAGAGTCAAATAAAGTAGTGAGATACAGAAATAAAAGGAAGAATTTTCAAATTCAACGTTATGAAACACAAAATGCTCTGAGTAATTTTAAAGAAACAAGCGATTATCAGAAATACAAAGACTTAGGTATAAAACCAGGTCACACGTACACTACCAGTCGTGGTGTCGTGATTAACGGGAACAGTGCGCAAACCATAGAACAAGAAAGTGTTCGAAAAGGCAGAAAAGGCAAACAGAAAATTATATCAGGAAATTATAAACAGTACGTCAAGGATGAAGACGGAAATATCTACGAAGTGGATAATGCCAACGTGCATAATAATAATAATTTTATAGAGTACCCGAGACCTATGTAAAAATACGCGAAGGCGTAATAGGAAACATGGGGAAACGAAAGTAGAAGGAGTTCAACAAGACGACGAACGATTCGTGAATTCTGAAGATACTTACCAGCAAACGGGAACAGATTATGATGATCCAAGAACTGAAAGAAGAAAGAAGATTAAAAAGAAGAATAAAAGAAAATATACTCACCCAGAAGAGGAATACCTGGTGGAGGAACCTGATTCTGATTACGCCAAACGCCTACCTGAAAGTAAA
Organism: Cyphomyrmex costatus; assembly: GCF_001594065.2. Lineage (NCBI taxonomy): Eukaryota > Metazoa > Arthropoda > Insecta > Hymenoptera > Formicidae > Cyphomyrmex > Cyphomyrmex costatus. The sequence goes on from NW_017280259.1 coordinate 31,711, forward strand.
AAGGAAGAATTAATAGATAAACTCCTAAACAGTAACGATGAGGATGAGCGAGAACAAATCGAAGAACCGAATCAAGAGGAGGAAAAATACAGATTGAAATACAATCGAAAGAAAAGGAGAATTGAAATTCTCAGAACTCAACGAATAATCGAAGAACTTGAGCAAGAGATGCGACAGCAGCAAGCCAAGAAAACAAAAATACTGCGCGTTCCTATGATAAAAGTTAAATTTGAAAAGATAGAAGAGACGGCTCTAATAGACACAGGAGCTCAGATCTCGGCAATCACCAAAGCGTTATACGACAGATTGGTCGAAACGGGTGAAAAGATGACTATAATTCCTATAAGGAAATTCGTCTTAAAAGGTGCTTTCTCCGAGAGAGGAGTAACCATAAACCACAAAGTGAAATTAAACTTTATGTTCGAAGAAACGAATATGGAACAAGAATTCTACATAGTGGAAAAGCTATCCTACAGTATGATAATCGGTATAAATTGTTTAAATAGATACAAAGCCGAATTAAAGTGTGACGACACTTACAAAGTAAAATTCTGCCAGAAAGACGCATGTGATATGCGCAATAGCTCCAGAGGTAGCGCTGGACAGACTTGAAAAGATATTCGAGGATTACAGTGAAGTCTTCGACAATACGATCGGTTGTGCTACTCATTACAAGCACAAGATTGAAGTGAGCACGAATGCTCCGTATAAAAAGAAAACATACCCGATACCTGACAAGCATATTGAAGCTGTCAGAAAACATATAAAAGAATTGGAAGAAATAGGTATCGTTGAAAAGAGTGCTACTCAATATATAAATCCGCTAGTCGTAGTGGTAAAAAAGAACAATGAGATTAGATTATGTCTTGACGCCAGAGAAATGAACAAGAGGATCTTGAACGATCACGCACAACCGCCCACAGTGGAAGAAGTTTTCCGCAGAATCGGAAGTAAAAAATACTTCACAACGCTAGACGTAGCGAAAGCCTTTTGGCAAATACCACTGGAGGAGAAATCAAAACAGTACACTGGATTTCTGTTCGATGGGCAAACATATGTGTTCAAACGAATGCCGTTTGGTTTAAAAACAGCGGGTGCATCTTTTACAAGAGCTATGCACAAAGCCATAGGAGAAAATTCCGAGTTTATGATAGTATATCTCGATGATATTTTAATAGCGTCTAATACATTGGAGGAGCACATAAGACATATTGAGATCGTGATTAAAAAACTACATGAAAATGGTTTCAAATTGAACATGGACAAGTGTGATTTCATGAGAAATAAAATACAATTCTTGGGTCACACGTTTACGGAATTGCAAGCCGAAATTAACGAAGATACGCGATTAGCGATTCAAAACTTTGAAGTGCCGCGAAACAAAAAAGCGGTACAATCCTTTTTAGAATTGGTCAATTGGGATCGAAGATTCATAAAGAATCTTGCAAGAATGACTAAGCCACTGGAAAGTCTACTGACCAAAGGTGTCAAATTCAGTTGGAAGTCAGAGCAACAGAACGCATTTAATAATATCAAAAGAGCGTTCGTTGAAGCGCCTAATTTATATTTGACTAAACCTAACCACAAGTTTGGAATTTACGTCGATGCAGCGAAAACAGGTTTAGGAGCAAGGTTGTATCAATATGAACCGAGCAACACTGACGAAAAATTCACGATCGCATACGCGAGTAGATCGTTGAAAGGAAGCAAGGTTGTATTAATATGAACCGAGCAACACTGACGAAAAATTCACGATCGCATACGCGAGTAGATCGTTGAAAGGCGCGGAAAAAAATTATACCGTTACAGTGTTGGAATGTTTAGCTCTGGTATGGGCCTTAAAGAAATGGCATCCAATGCTTTTAGGCAGACACGTAAAGATACACACAGATCATCGTGCACTGCAATTTCTCTCTACATGTACCAGTAATAACAGTCGCATTGCGCGATGGTTCGAATTCATGCAAGAATTTGATTTAGAAATAATACACATACCTGGGAAAGAAAATAAACACGCGGATACTTTATCCCGTATGAGTAAGGATCAAGCCGAAGTAAACGAAGAAGAAAAAACTATAGCAATCATACAAGATCCGTTTGACGGAATAAATACATCGGAGTGGATCGACATGATACGTGACGCTCAACAAAACAATGAAGGATTGTTATTTGCGGCTGAAGGAGATCCCGAACACTTCTATCAGAGAGAAGGTTTGATTAGATATTACCAGGGTGAGGAGTACGAAAGAATATGCATATCTCCTGATATAGCATGGGATTTATTGGACAAGATCCACAGTTTCCTGTTACATTACGGAACTGATAAGGTAATAAGTTTTGCGAAACAATACTTTATTATGGATCACTTGAGTCGATTAGCGAGAGATGTAGTATCCTCGTGCGAAGTATGCCAGGCTACTAAATACTATACAAGGGCCACAGAGGGAGAACAATACTACAAACTTCCAGATGGACTAGGAAAGGTAGTCTCTATGGATATCTTTGGGCCACTGCCCAGATCTAGAAATAAATTTAAGTATGTGCTAGTATTAATGGACCAGTTTTCAAAATTCACAAAGTTTTATCCAATGACGAACCAAATGCTGGATACAATTATGAATATATTGGAGAACGAGTATTTCCTACAAATTGGACTGCCAGAGGAAATTTTAACGGACAATGGAGGACAATTTCTCTCAAACAATTGGAAAAGATTCGCGGAAGAAAAGGGATTCGTAATCAGAAAGACTACCCCATACAATTCCCAAAGTAACCCAGTTGAAAGGGTAATGCGCGAATTGGGAAGAATAATAAGAACCTATGCGAGCGAGCGACACGTAAAATGGGATAGGATTATATCTAGAGCGGAAGCGATAATAAACGCGACAACGCATTCGTCAACAGGTTTCTCACCGGACGAATTCCATTTGGACAAACCGATTAATCACAATATTGATCCCGTGTTGCATCCAGAGCAGAATGATGGATTAACACTCGGAGAGAAGATACATATCGCGAGTGAAAATTTAATAATAACCGCGAACAAAAGAAAGAGACAATTTGATAAAACAAATACTGCCAAGCCATACAGAATTGGTGATTACGTATGGAGAAAACTCCACAAGAAATCCAGCGTAAGTCAAGGAACTACGCGAAAAATACATTTAGCATATGAAGGACCGTATATGGTCGAAGATATTATAAGGCCGAACGCATATTTATTAGAAGATGGTAAAGTTTGTAACAGCCGCCAACTAAAGCCACACGGGCAATCCAAGTATAAAATGGAGCGCCAAGAAAATAATATTCGTCAAATAAATGCACTGATTATTAAAGAGGAGAACGAAAACTCCGAAAACGAACGTATAAATGAAATAGAAGTAAAATTAAAAACTTTTAATAGGAAATTGCAGGAATTGCAAAATCCGGCGAAAAGATTTAAACGAGAAGCCGAAAACGAGTTAAAGTTAAATAATAGTTGCTGGAGTAATGATAAAGGTTGTTTTGTGCAAATACACGACACCGAATGGCGAGGAGGAATCCCGTCACATGGATCACCGAAAAGTTTAGAAAGGCGAGGAGGAGACTTACCTGGTCCACTGGGAAGTCTAGATAGGCGAGGAGGCGTTCTAGAGATGAGTCCTGAAACACCGCTTCCAATCCTTAGTCCTGAGCTTGGAAAGAATCTGAAACAGAAAAATAATAGATTAAAAGTCAAAAATGCGAATTTTATTCGAGACAAGTACGATTTACATTTTAAATTGAGAGTTTTAAATAAAGTTGATAAATTAATTAAAATATATACTCCAGTGATCTCGTTATCTAAGCGTAATAACGATAGGTTTAATTTTATAGATAATAACCTGCGTTGCGAAAATAGATTAAGTCTCTCGACGATGTCCGACTTCGATGACCGCACTGGCGCCAGTTCGTCAAACACTATGAAGGAGGAAGAGGAACGTCTGAAAGAATTCATTAAGAAGAAGACGCGGAGACAAAAGTCTAACGGAGCTCGGGCCAAACGCATACGACTGCTACGCGAATATATACAAAACATGAGTCCGATAGGATCCGATGACGAGGAGGAAGATGATGTCTCCATAAAACAGGCAGAGGAAGAGATGAATGAGATCTTCCGTGATAACATCGTCAGTAAGGCCAAACACAGGGGCATGACTACCAGGGCAACTATAATGGACCAAGATGGGCAATCGTTGTCCCAATTTACCGCAGCATTATACGTGCGCGAAAAGGTGGAATACTCTAATCCATTCGACAGACCACTCTATCGATTTATCTTCGATATAACTCATGGCGACGTTAAGCGCTATTACCAGGTTATTACGCCGGAAGAGGCGAAGAAAATGGAACAACTGTGTGCTACAGATTCTACTGTCATAGGACAGATTGCCACAAAGATGTCACAACAAGCCAAAGAATCGGTGGATCGATCAGTCATCAATAAAACGTTTACGATTGAGAAGTTCACACCCCACGACGCAAACGAATTATCCGACACTCAAACAAACATGCCGAAGGTGGTGTTGACTCCAATCAATGTCCCGGAGAAAATAAGGGACCAATTAAAAAAAACGGTTGAAGCAGTTAAAGCAACAGCTTCAAAACCCGCTTCTGAAAGCGTGGTATTCGAGATAGTCTCCTCATCTGGAGAGGAAGACGATGCGGACATAGACGCAACCTATTCACCTATTTAAAGGAAAAAGAAGACAAGAGTGTCGGAAGTCAAAGGTCAACGAAAACCAGTAGGCAGACCAAGGAAAATCAAACAACCCAACCAATATTCGAAACCTAAAGACAAGAAAGAAACTGAACAAACACCAAAAGTGACGTCAATTAAAATTGTCCAAGAAACAAATGACGCATCAATGGTAAGTTCATCATAATTTTCCTTCGCAAACTTATTCTGAGGCGAGGAGTTTGCAACCGTCTCCGAAATTTCAGAAATGGTTGCGATGCGTCATTTAATAATTCAGACGTATCTATAAAGGCTTGATTCACATGTTAAGGGCGATCAGACGGTTACATCAAAA
>NW_017280260.1:0-459 GCF_001594065.2 Cyphomyrmex costatus
GATACCGAAGCATCTTATACGTGACAATGCAAATCTGTTGATTCTGTTTAAGCAGGATGGAACAAACCTGAAACGCGTGTACAACGATCATGTCAATACCGACATGCTATACGAAGAATTCTGCGATTTGTGTCGTAAATGTTGGCAGCAAAAGTATGGATTTCTATTTGATAAGGACAGTGCGCTTGCTAACGGACGATACAGAAAAGGATTTAATGACTTTGCGGTACCGTGAAGCGATCAGTTGTCATCGATACGTTGACTGTGCAACATGGACAGCAACAAAGTCATGAGAAGATAGCCATGGAGATTGCGAAAACGAGCGATTCAATTCGTAAAAAGTATCGCGCTTTGAAAACTGGTAAAATGGATGAGGAGATGGCGTTGGAAAGACAATTTAAACCTATTACCGAACCGTTGAAACAAATTGTCGAAAATACAGTTGAATCGTCCAAGGAT